>NW_026513641.1:0-58513 GCF_027244095.1 Hemicordylus capensis | reverse complement strand
AATACTCTAAAATACTCCAAAATACTCCAAAAACTCCCACAAAACTCTAAAATACTTCAAAAACTCCCACAATACTCTAAAATACTCTAAAATACTCCAAACACTCCCACAATACTCTAAAATACTCTAAAATACTTCAAAAACTCCCACAATACTCTAAAATACTCTAAAATACTCCAAAAACTGCCACAATACTCTAAAATACGCCAAAAACTCCCACAATACTCTAAAATACTCCAAAAACTCCCACAATACTCTAAAATACTCTAAAAAACTCCAAAAACTCCCACAATACTCTAAAATACTCTTCAATACTCTAAAAACTTCCACAATACTCTAAAATACCATTAAATACTCTAAAAACTCCCTCAATACTCAAAAATACTCCAAAAACTCCCACAATACTCTAAAATACTCCAAAAACTCCCACAATACTCAAAAATACTCCAAAAACTCCAAAAACTCCCACAATACTCTAAAATACTTCAAAAACTCCCACAATACTCTAAAATACTCTAAAATACTCCAAAAACTCCCACAATACTCTAAAATACTCCAAAACTCCCAGAATACTCTAAAATACTCTTAAATACTCCAAAAACTCCCACAATACTCTAAAATACTCTAAAATACTCCAAAAACTCCCACAATACTCTAAAATACTCTAAAATACTTCAAAAACTCCCACAATACTCAAAAATACTCCAAAAACTCCCACAATACTCTTAAATACTCTAAAAACTCCCACAATACTCTTAAATACTCCAAAAACTCCCACAATACTCTAAAATACTCTTAAATACTCTAAAAACTCCCACAATACTCTAAAATACAATAAAATACTCTAAAAACTCTCTCAATACTCTAAAATACTCTAAAATAATCCAAAAACTCCCACAATACTCTAAAATACTCTGAAATACTCTAAAAACTCCCACAATACTCTAAAATACTCCAAAATCTCCCGCAATACTCTAAAATACTCCAAAAACTCCCACAATACTCTAAAATACTCTAAAATACTCCAAAAACTCCCACAATACTCTAAAATACTCTAAAAACTCCCGCAATACTCAAAAATACTCCAAGAACTCCCACAATACTCTAAAATACTCCAAAAACTCCCACAATACTCTAAAATACTCCAAAATACTCTAAAAACTCCCATAACACTTTACAATACCCTAAAAACTCCCACAATACTCAAAAATACTCTAAACACTCCAACAATACTCTAAAATACTCTAAAATACTCTAAAAACTCCCAGAATACTCTAAAATACTCTTAAATACTATAAAAACTCCAATACTCTAAAATACTCTAAAATACTCCAAAAACTCCCACAATACTCAAAAATACTCCAAAAACTCCCACAATACTCTAAAATACTCCAAAAACTCCCACAATACTCTAAAATACTCCAAAAACTCCCACAATCATCTAAAATACTCTAAAAACTCCCAGAATACTCTAAAATACTCTAAAATACTCCAAAATAATCTAAAAACTCCCACAATAATCTATAATACTCTAAAAACTCCCACAATACTCTAAAATACTCTAAGATACTCCAAAAACACCCACAATACTCTAAAATACTCCAAAAACTCCCACAATACTCTTAAATACTCCAAAACCTCCCACAATACTCTAAAATACTCCAAAAACTCCCACAATACTCAAAAATACTCCAAAAACTCCCACAATACTCTAAAATATTCTAAAATACTCCAAAAACTCCCACAATACTCAAAAATACTCCAAAAACTCCAAAAACTCCCACAATACTCTAAAATACTCCAAAAACTCCCACAATACTCTAAAATACTCTAAAATACTCTTAAATACTCTAAAAACTCCCACAATACTCTAAAATACTCCAAAAACTCCCACAATACTCAAAAATACTCCAAAAACTCCCACAATACTCTAAAATATTCTAAAATACTCCAAAAACTCCCACAATACTCAAAAATACTCCAAAAACTCCAAAAACTCCCACAATACTCTAAAATACTCCAAAAACTCCCACAATACTCTAAAATACTCCAAAAACTCCCACAATACTCTAAAATACTCTTAAATACTCTAAAAACTCCCAGAATACTCTAAAATACTCTAAAAACTCCCACAATACTCTAAAATACTCCAAAAACTCCCACAATACTCTAAAATACTCTAAAATACTCTTAAATACTCTAAAAACTCCCACAATACTCTAAAATACTCTAAAATACTCTTAAATACTCTAAAAACTCCCACAATACTCTAAAATACTCTAAAAACTCCCAGAAGAATACTCTAAAATACTCTAAAATACTCCACAATACTCCACAAACTCTAAATCTAAAATACTCCAAAAACTCCCACAATACTCTAAAATACTCCAAAAACTCCCACAATACTCTAAAATACTCTAAAAACTCCCAGAATACTCTAAAATACTCTAAAATACTCCAAAAACTCCCACAATACTCTAAAATACTCCAAAGCTCCCACAATACTCTAAAATACTCTAGAATACTCCAAAAACTCCCACAATACTCTAAAATACTCTAAAATACTCCAAAAACTCCCACAATACTCTAAAATACTCCAAAAACTCCCAGAATACTCCAAAATACTCTTAAATACTCCAAAAACTCCCACAATACTCTAAAATACTCTAAAATACTCCAAAAACTCCCAGAATACTCTAAAATACTCCAAAAACTCCCACAATACTCTAAAATATTCTAAAATACTCCAAAAACTCCCACAATACTCAAAAATACTCCAAAAACTCCAAAAACTCCCACAATACTCTAAAATACTCCAAAAACTCCCACAATACTCTAAAATACTCCAAAAACTCCCACAATACTCTAAAATACTCTTAAATACTCTAAAAACTCCCAGAATACTCTAAAATACTCTAAAAACTCCCACAATACTCTAAAATACTCCAAAAACTCCCACAATACTCTAAAATACTCTAAAATACTCTTAAATACTCTAAAAACTCCCACAATACTCTAAAATACTCTAAAATACTCTTAAATACTCTAAAAACTCCCACAATACTCTAAAATACTCTAAAAACTCCCAGAATACTCTAAAATTCTCTAAAATACTCCAAAAACTCCCACAATACTCTAAAATACTCCAAAAACTCCCACAATACTCTAAAATACTCTAAAATACTCCAAAAACTCCCAGAATACTCCAAAATACTCTTAAATACTCCAAAAACTCCCACAATACTCTAAAATACTCTAAAATACTCCAAAAACACCCACAATACTCTAAAATACTCTAAAACCTCCCAGAATACTCTAAAATACTCTAAAATACTCTTAAATACTCCAAAAACTCCCACAATACTCTAAAATACTCCAAAAACTCCCAGAATACTCTAAAATACTCTTAAATACTCCAAAAACTCCCACAATAGTCAAAAATACTCCAAAAACTCCCAGAATACTCTAAAATACTCTAAAAACTCCCAGAATACTCTAAAATACTCTTAAATACTCTAAAAACTCTCACAATACTCTGAAATACTCTATAAACTCCCACAATACTCTAAAATACACCAAAAACTCCCACAATACTCTAAAATACTCTAAAAATTCCCAGAATACTCTAAAATACTCTTAAATACTCTAAAAACTCCCACAATACTCTAAACTACTCTAAAATACTCCAAAAACTCCCACAATACTCTAAAATAATCCAAAATACTCTAAAAACTCCCACAATACTCTAAAATACACTTAAATACTCCAAAAACTCCCACAATACTCTAAAATACTCCAAAAACTCCCACAATAATCTAAAATACTCTAAAATACTCCAAAAACTCCCACAATACTCTAAAATACTCCAAAAACTCCCACAATACTCAAAAATACTCCAAAAACTCCAACAATACTCTAAAATACTCTTAAATACTCCAAAAACACCCACAATACTCTAAAATACTCCAAAAACTCCCACAATACTCTAAAATACTCTAAAAACTCCCACAATACTCAAAAATACTCCAAAAACTCCCACAATACTCTAAAATACTCTAAAATACCCCAAAAACTCCCACAATACACAAAAATACTTCAAAAACTCCCACAATACTCTTAAATACTCTAAAAACTCCCACAATACTCTAAAATACTCCAAAAACTCCCACAATACTCTAAAATACTCTAAAATACTCTAAAATACTCCAAAAACTCCCACAATACTCTAAAATACTCCAAAAACTCCCAGAATACTCCAAAATACTCTTAAATACTCCAAAAACTCCCACAATACTCTAAAATACTCTAAAATACTCCAAAACACCCACAATACTCTAAAATACTCTAAAATACTCCAAAAACACCCACAATACTCTAAAATACTCTAAAACCTCCCAGAATACTCTAAAATACTCTAAAATACTCCAATAACTCCTACAATACTCTTAAATACTCTAAAAACTCCCACAATACTCTAAAATACTCTAAAATACTCCAAAAACTCCCACAATACTCTAAAATACTCTTAAAAACTCTAAAAACTCCCACAATACTCTAAAATACTCTAAAATACTCTTAAATACTCTAAAAACTCCCAAAATACTCTAAAATACTCTAAAAACTCCCACAAAACTCTAAAATACTCTAAAATACTCCAAAAACTCCCACAATACTCTAAAATACTCCAAAAACTCCCACAATACTCTAAAATACTCCAAAAACTCCCACAATACTCCAAAATACTCTAAAATACTCCAAAAACTCCCACAATACTCTTAAATACTCTAAAAACTCCCACAATACTCTAAAATACTCCAAAAACTCCCACAATACTCTAAAATACTCTAAAAAACTCCAAAAATTCCCACAATACTCTAAAATACTCCAAAAACTCCCACAATACTCTAAAATACTCTTAAATACTCTAAAAACTCCCAGAATACTCTAAAATACTCTAAAAACTCCCACAATACTCTAAAATACTCCAAAAACTCCCACAATACTCTAAAATACTCTAAAATACTCTTAAATACTCTAAAAACTCCCACAATACTCTAAAATACTCTAAAATACTCTTAAATACTCTAAAAACTCCCACAATACTCTAAAATACTCTAAAAACTCCCAGAATACTCTAAAATACTCTAAAATACTCCAAAAACTCCCACAATACTCTAAAATACTCCAAAAACTCCCACAATACTCTAAAATACTCTAAAATACTCCAAAAACTCCCAGAATACTCCAAAATACTCTTAAATACTCCAAAAACTCCCACAATACTCTAAAATACTCTAAAATACTCCAAAAACACCCACAATACTCTAAAATACTCTAAAACCTCCCAGAATACTCTAAAATACTCTAAAATACTCCTAAATACTCTAAAAACTCCCACAATACTCTAAAATACTCTAAAAACTCCCACAATAGTCTAAAATACTCTAAAATACTCCAAAAACTCCCAGAATACTCTAAAATACTCCAAAAACTCCCACAATACTCTAAAATACTCCAAAAACTCCCACAATACTCTAAAATACTCCAAAAACTCCCACAATACTCTAAAATACTCTAAAATACTCCAAAAACTCCCACAATACTCTAAAATACTCTAAAATACTCTAAAAACTCCCACAATACTCTAAAATACTCCAAAAACTCCCAGAATACTCCAAAATACTCTTAAATACTCCAAAAACTCCCACAATACTCTAAAATACTCTAAAATACTCCAAAAACACCCACAATACTCTAAAATACTCTAAAATACTCCAAAAACACCCACAATACTCTAAAATACTCTAAAATCTCCCAGAATACTCTAAAATACTCTAAAATACTCTAAAATACTCCAATAACTCCCACAATACTCTTAAATACTCCAAAAACTCCCACAATACTCTAAAATACTCTAAAATACTCCAAAAACTCCCACAATACTCTAAAATACTCTTAAATACTCCAAAAACTCCCACAATACTCTAAAATACTCTTAAATACTCTAAAAACTCCCACAATACTCTAAAATACTCTAAAATACTCTTAAATACTCTAAAAACTCATAGAATACTCTAAAATACTCTAAAATACTCCAAAAACTCCCACAATACTCTAAAATACTCCAAAAACTCCCACAATACTCTAAAATACTCCAAAAACTCCCACAATACTCTAAAATACTCTCCCAGAATACTCTAAAATACTCTAAAATACTCTAAAATACTCCAAAAACTCCCACAATACTATAAAATACTCTAAAATACTCCAAAAACACCCACAATACTCTAAAATACTCTTAAATACTTCAAAAACTCCCACAATACTCTAAAATACTCTAAAATACTCCAAAAACTCCCACAATACTCTAAATACTCCAAAAACTCCCACAATACTCTAAAATACTCTGAAATACTCTAAAAACTCCCACAATACTCTAAAATACTCTAAAATACTCTTAAATACTCTAAAAACTCCCACAATACTCTAAAATACTCTAAAAACTCCCACAAAACTCTAAAATACTCTAAAATACTCCAAAAACTCCCACAATACTCTAAAATACTCCAAAAACTCCCACAATACTCTAAAATACTCCAAAAACTCCCACAATACTCTAAAATACTCCAAAAACTCCCACAATACTCCAAAATACTCTAAAATACTCCAAAAACTCCCACAATACTCTTAAATACTCTAAAAACTCCCACAATACTCTAAAATACTCCAAAAACTCCCACAATACTCTAAAATACTCTAAAAAACTCCAAAAATTCCCACAATACTCTAAAATACTCCAAAAACTCGCACAATACTCTAAAATACTCTTAAATACTCTAAAAACTCCCAGAATACTCTAAAATACTCTAAAAACTCCCACAATACTCTAAAATACTCCAAAAACTCCCACAATACTCTAAAATACTCTAAAATACTCTTAAATACTCTAAAAACTCCCACAATACTCTAAAATACTCTAAAATACTCTTAAATACTCTAAAAACTCCCACAATACTCTAAAATACTCTAAAAACTCCCAGAATACTCTAAAATACTCTAAAATACTCCAAAAACTCCCACAATACTCTAAAATACTCCAAAAACTCCCACAATACTCTAAAATACTCTAAAATACTCCAAAAACTCCCAGAATACTCCAAAATACTCTTAAATACTCCAAAAACTCCCACAATACTCTAAAATACTCTAAAATACTCCAAAAACACCCACAATACTCTAAAATACTCTAAAACCTCCCAGAATACTCTAAAATACTCTAAAATACTCTTAAATACTCTAAAAACTCCCACAATACTCTAAAATACTCTAAAAACTCCCACAATAGTCTAAAATACTCTAAAATACTCCAAAAACTCCCACAATACTCTAAAATACTCCAAAAACTCCCACAATACTCTAAAATACTCCAAAAACTCCCACAATACTCTAAAATACTCCAAAAACTCCCACAATACTCTAAAATACTCTAAAATACTCCAAAAACTCCCACAATACTCTAAAATACTCTAAAATACTCCAAAAACACCCACAATACTCTAAAATACTCTAAAATACTCCAAAAACACCCACAATACTCTAAAATACTCTAAAACCTCCCAGAATACTCTAAAATACTCTAAAATACTCTAAAATACTCCAATAACTCCCACAATACTCTTAAATACTCCAAAAACTCCCACAATACTCTAAAATACTCTAAAATACTCCAAAAACTCCCACAATACTCTAAAATACTCTTAAATACTCCAAAAACTCCCACAATACTCTAAAATACTCTTAAATACTCTAAAAACTCCCACAATACTCTAAAATACTCTAAAATACTCTTAAATACTCTAAAAACTCATAGAATACTCTAAAATACTCTAAAATACTCCAAAAACTCCCACAATACTCTAAAATACTCCAAAAACTCCCACAATACTCTAAAATACTCCAAAAACTCCCACAATACTCTAAAATACTCTAAAACCTCCCAGAATACTCTAAAATACTCTAAAATACTCTAAAATACTCCAAAAACTCCCACAATACTATAAAATACTCTAAAATACTCCAAAAACACCCACAATACTCTAAAATACTCTTAAATACTTCAAAAACTCCCACAATACTCTAAAATACTCTAAAATATTCCAAAAACTCCCACAATACTCTAAAATACTCTAAAATACTCTAAAAACTCCCACAATACTCTAAAATACTCTAAAATACTCCAAAAACTCCCACAATACTCTAAAATACTCTAAAAACTCCCACAATACTCAAAAATACTCCAAAAACTCCCACAATACTCTAAAATACTCTAAAATACCCCAAAAACTCCCACAATACACAAAAATACTCCAAAAACTCCCACAATACTCTTAAATACTCTAAAAACTCCCACAATACTCTAAAATACTCCAAAAACTCCCACAATACTCTAAAATACTCTAAAATACTCTAAAAACTCCCACAATACTCCAAAAACTCCCACAACACTCTTAAATACTCTAAAAACTCCCACAATACTCTAAAATACTCTAAAATACTCCAAAAACTCCCACAATACTCTAAAATACTCTAAAATACTCTTAAATACTCTAAAAACTCCCACAATACTCTAAAATACTCTTAAATACTCTAAAAACTCCCACAATACTCTAAAATACTCTAAAAACTCCCCAAATACTCTAAAATACTCTAAAATACTCCAAAAACTCCCACAATACTCTAAAATACTCCAAAAACTCCCACAATACTCTAAAATACTCTAAAATACTCCAAAAACTCCCACAATACTCTAAAATACTCTAAAATACTCCAAAAAACTCCCACAATACTATAAAATACTCCAAAAACTCCCAGAATACTCCAAAATACTCTTAAATACTCCAAAAACTCCCACAATACTCTAAAATACTCTAAAATACTCCAAAACACCCACAATACTCTAAAATACTCTAAAATACTCCAAAAACACCCACAATACTCTAAAATACTCTAAAACCTCCCAGAATACTCTAAAATACTCTAAAATACTCCAATAACTCCCACAATACTCTTAAATACTCTAAAATACTCTAAAACTCCCACAATACTCTAAAATACTCTGAAATACTCCAAAAAACTCCCACAATACTCTAAAATACTCTTAAAAACTCTAAAAACTCCCACAATACTCTAAAATACTCTAAAATACTCTTAAATACTCTAAAAACTCCCACAATACTCTAAAATACTCTAAAAACTCCCACAAAACTCTAAAATACTCTAAAATACTCCAAAAACTCCCACAATACTCTAAAATACTCCAAAAACTCCCACAATACTCTAAAATACTCCAAAAACTCCCACAATACTCTAAAATACTCCACAAACTCCCACAATACTCCAAAATACTCTAAAATACTCTAAAAACTCCCACAAAACTCTAAAATACTCAAAAATACTCCAAAAACTCCCACAATACTCTTAAATACTCTAAAAACTCCCACAATACTCTAAAATACTCCAAAAACTCCCACAATACTCTAAAATACTCTAAAAAACCCATTTTTACCTCAGAAACGCGCAAAAAACACCTTAAAACGCGCATTTTTACCTCAGAAACGCGCAAAAACACCTTAAAACGCGCATTTTTACCTCAGAAACGTGCATTTTTACCTCAGAAACGTGCAAAAACACCTTAAAACGCGCATTTTTACCTCAGAAACGCGCAAAAACACCTTAAAACGCGCATTTTTACCTCAGAAACGCGCAAAAACACCTTAAAACGCGCATTTTTACCTCAGAAAAGCGCAAAAACACCTTAAAATGCGTATTTTTACCTCAGAAACGCGCATTTTTACCTCAGAAACGCGCAAAAACACCTTAAAACGCGCATTTTTACCTCAGAAACGCGCAAAAACACCTTAAAACGCGCATTTTTACCTCAGAAACGTGCATTTTTACCTCAGAAACGTGCAAAAACACCTTAAAACGCGCATTTTTACCTCAGAAACGCGCAAAAACACCTTAAAACGCGCATTTTTACCTCAGAAACGTGCATTTTTACCTCAGAAACGTGCAAAAACACCTTAAAACGCGCATTTTTACCTCAGAAACGCGCAAAAACACCTTAAAACGCGCATTTTTACCTCAGAAACGTGCATTTTTACCTCAGAAACGTGCAAAAACACCTTAAAACGCGCATTTTTACCTCAGAAACGCGCAAAAACACCTTAAAACGCGCATTTTTACCTCAGAAACGTGCATTTTTACCTCAGAAACGTGCAAAAACACCTTAAAACGCGCATTTTTACCTCAGAAATGCGCAAAAACACCTTAAAACGCGCATTTTTACCTCAGAAACACGCATTTTTACCTCAGAAACGCGCAAAAACACCTTAAAACGCGCACTTTTACCTCAGAAACGCGCAAAACCACCTTAAAACGCGCACTTTTACCTCAGAAACGCGCATTTTTACCTCAGAAACGCGCAAAAACACCTTAAAACGCGCATTTTTACCTCAGAAAAGCGCAAAAACACCTTAAAACGCGTATTTTTACCTCAGAAACGCGCATTTTTACCTCAGAAACGTGCAAAAACACCTTAAAACGCGCATTTTTACCTCAGAAACGCGCAAAAACACCTTAAAACGCGCATTTTTACCTCAGAAACGCGCAAAAACACCTTAAAACGCGCATTTTTACCTCAGAAAAGCGCAAAAACACCTTAAAACGCATATTTTTACCTCAGAAACGCGCATTTTTACCTCAGAAACGCGCAAAAACACCTTAAAACGCGCATTTTTACCTCAGAAACGCGCAAAAACACCTTAAAACGCGCATTTTTACCTCAGAAACGTGCATTTTTACCTCAGAAACGTGCAAAAACACCTTAAAACGCGCATTTTTACCTCAGAAACGCGCAAAAACACCTTAAAACGCGCATTTTTACCTCAGAAACGTGCATTTTTACCTCAGAAACGTGCAAAAACACCTTAAAACGCGCATTTTTACCTCAGAAACGCGCAAAAACACCTTAAAACGCGCATTTTTACCTCAGAAACGTGCATTTTTACCTCAGAAACGTGCAAAAACACCTTAAAACGCGCATTTTTACCTCAGAAATGCGCAAAAACACCTTAAAACGCGCATTTTTACCTCAGAAACACGCATTTTTACCTCAGAAACGCGCAAAAACACCTTAAAACGCGCACTTTTACCTCAGAAACGCGCAAAACCACCTTAAAACGCGCACTTTTACCTCAGAAACGCGCATTTTTACCTCAGAAACGCGCAAAAACACCTTAAAACGCGCATTTTTACCTCAGAAAAGCGCAAAAACACCTTAAAACGCGTATTTTTACCTCAGAAACGCGCATTTTTACCTCAGAAACGCGCAAAAACACCTTAAAACGCGCATTTTTACCTCAGAAACGCGCAAAAACACCTTAAAACGCGCATTTTTACCTCAGAAAAGCGCAAAAACACCTTAAAACGCGCATTTTTACCTCAGAAACGCACATTTTTACCTCAGAAACGTGCAAAAACACCTTAAACGCGCATTTTTACCTCAGAAACGCGCAAAAACACCTTAAAACGCGCATTTTTACCTCAGAAATGCGCAAAAACACCTTAAAACGCGCATTTTTACCTCAGAAACACGCATTTTTACCTCAGAAACGCGCAAAAACACCTTAAAACGCGCACTTTTACCTCAGAAACGCGCAAAACCACCTTAAAACGCGCACTTTTACCTCAGAAACGCGCATTTTTACCTCAGAAACGCGCAAAAACACCTTAAAACGCGCACTTTTACCTCAGAAACGCGCATTTTTACCTCAGAAACGCGCAAAAACACCTTAAAACGCGCACTTTTACCTCAGAAACGCGCAAAACCACCTTAAAACGCGCACTTTTACCTCAGAAACGCGCATTTTTACCTCAGAAACGCGCAAAAACACCTTAAAACGCGCACTTTTACCTCAGAAACGCGCATTTTTACCTCAGAAACGCGCAAAAACACCTTAAAACGCGCACTTTTACCTCAGAAACGCGCATTTTTACCTCAGAAACGCGCAAAAACACCTTAAAACGCGCATTTTTACCTCAGAAAGGCGCAAAAACACCTTAAAACGCGCATTTTTACCTCAGAAACGCGCATTTTTACCTCAGAAACGCGCAAAAACACCTTAAAACGCGCACTTTTACCTCAGAAACGCGCATTTTTACCTCAGAAAGGCGCAAAAACACCTTAAAACGCGCATTTTTACCTCAGAAAGGCGCAAAAACACCTTAAAACGCGCATTTTTACCTCAGAAACGCGCAAAAACACCTTAAAATGCGCACTTTTACCTCAGAAACGCGCAAAACCACCTTAAAACGCGCACTTTTACCTCAGAAACGCGCATTTTCACCTCAGAAACGCGCAAAAACACCTTAAAAAGCGCATTTTTACCTCAGAAACGCGCATTTTTACCTCAGAAACGCGCAAAAACACCTTAAAACGCGCATTTTTACCTCAGAAATGCGCAAAAACACCTTAAAACGCGCATTTTTACCTCAGAAACACGCATTTTTACCTCAGAAACGCGCAAAAACACCTTAAAACGCGCACTTTTACCTCAGAAACGCGCAAAACCACCTTAAAACGCGCACTTTTACCTCAGAAACGCGCATTTTTACCTCAGAAACGCGGAAAAACACCTTAAAACGCGCACTTTTACCTCAGAAACGCGCATTTTTACCTCAGAAACGGGCAAAAACACCTTAAAACGCGCACTTTTACCTCAGAAACGCGCATTTTTACCTCAGAAACGCGCAAAAACACCTTAAAACGCGCATTTTTACCTCAGAAATGCGCAAAAACACCTTAAAACGCGCATTTTTACCTCAGAAAAGCGCAAAAACACCTTAAAACGCGTATTTTTACCTCAGAAACGCGCATTTTTACCTCAGAAACGCGCAAAAACACCTTAAAACGCGCATTTTTACCTCAGAAACGTGCATTTTTACCTCAGAAACGTGCAAAAACACCTTAAAACGCGCATTTTTACCTCAGAAACGCGCAAAAACACCTTAAAACGCGCATTTTTACCTCAGAAACGCGCAAAAACACCTTAAAACGCGCATTTTTACCTCAGAAAAGCGCAAAAACACCTTAAAACGCGCATTTTTACCTCAGAAACGCACATTTTTACCTCAGAAACGTGCAAAAACACCTTAAACGCGCATTTTTACCTCAGAAACGCGCAAAAACACCTTAAAACGCGCATTTTTACCTCAGAAATGCGCAAAAACACCTTAAAACGCGCATTTTTACCTCAGAAACACGCATTTTTACCTCAGAAACGCGCAAAAACACCTTAAAACGCGCACTTTTACCTCAGAAACGCGCAAAACCACCTTAAAACGCGCACTTTTACCTCAGAAACGCGCATTTTTACCTCAGAAATGCGCAAAAACACCTTAAAACGCGTATTTTTACCTCAGAAACGCGCATTTTTACCTCAGAAACGCGCAAAAACACCTTAAAACGCGCATTTTTACCTCAGAAACGTGCAAAAACACCTTAAAACGCGCATTTTTACCTCAGAAACGCGCAAAAACACCTTAAAACGCGCATTTTTACCTCAGAAATGCGCAAAAACACCTTAAAACGCGCATTTTTACCTCAGAAACACGCATTTTTACCTCAGAAACGCGCAAAAACACCTTAAAACGCGCACTTTTACCTCAGAAACGCGCAAAAACACCTTAAAACGCGCACTTTTACCTCAGAAACGCGCATTTTTACCTCAGAAACGCGCAAAAACACCTTAAAACGCGCACTTTTACCTCAGAAACGCGCATTTTTACCTCAGAAACGCGCAAAAACACCTTAAAACGCGCACTTTTACCTCAGAAACGCGCATTTTTACCTCAGAAACGCGCAAAAACACCTTAAAACGCGCATTTTTACCTCAGAAAGGCGCAAAAACACCTTAAAACGCGCATTTTTACCTCAGAAACGCGCATTTTTACCTCAGAAACGCGCAAAAACACCTTAAAACGCGCACTTTTACCTCAGAAACGCGCATTTTTACCTCAGAAAGGCGCAAAAACACCTTAAAACGCGCATTTTTACCTCAGAAAGGCGCAAAAACACCTTAAAACGCGCATTTTTACCTCAGAAACGCGCAAAAACACCTTAAAATGCGCACTTTTACCTCAGAAACGCGCAAAACCACCTTAAAACGCGCACTTTTACCTCAGAAACGCGCATTTTTACCTCAGAAACGCGCAAAAACACCTTAAAAAGCGCATTTTTACCTCAGAAACGCGCATTTTTACCTCAGAAACGCGCAAAAACACCTTAAAACGCGCATTTTTACCTCAGAAATGCGCAAAAACACCTTAAAACGCGCATTTTTACCTCAGAAACACGCATTTTTACCTCAGAAACGCGCAAAAACACCTTAAAACGCGCACTTTTACCTCAGAAACGCGCAAAACCACCTTAAAACGCGCACTTTTACCTCAGAAACGCGCATTTTTACCTCAGAAACGCGGAAAAACACCTTAAAACGCGCACTTTTACCTCAGAAACGCGCATTTTTACCTCAGAAACGCGCAAAACACCTTAAAACGCGCACTTTTACCTCAGAAACGCGCAAAAACACCTTAAAACGCGCATTTTTACCTCAGAAACGCGCAAAAACACCTTAAAACGCGCATTTTTACCTCAGAAAAGCGCAAAAACACCTTAAAACGTGCATTTTTACCTCAGAAACGCGCAAAAACACCTTAAAACGCGCATTTTTACCTCAGAAACGTGCATTTTTACCTCAGAAACGTGCAAAAACACCTTAAAACGCGCATTTTTACCTCAGAAACGCGCAAAAACACCTTAAAACGCGCATTTTTACCTCAGAAACGCGCAAAAACACCTTAAAACGCGCATTTTTACCTCAGAAACGCACATTTTTACCTCAGAAACGTGCAAACACCTTAAACGCGCATTTTTACCTCAGAAACGCGGAAAAACACCTTAAAACGCGCATTTTTACCTCAGAAATGCGCAAAAACACCTTAAAACGCGCATTTTTACCTCAGAAACACGCATTTTTACCTCAGAAACGCGCAAAAACACCTTAAAACGCGCACTTTTACCTCAGAAACGCGCAAAACCACCTTAAAACGCGCACTTTTACCTCAGAAACGCGCATTTTTACCTCAGAAACGCGCAAAAACACCTTAAAACGCGCACTTTTACCTCAGAAACGCGCATTTTTACCTCAGAAACGCGCAAAAACACCTTAAAACGCGCACTTTTACCTCAGAAACGCACAAAACCACCTTAAAACGCGCACTTTTACCTCAGAAACGCGCATTTTTACCTCAGAAACGCGCAAAAACACCTTAAAACGCGCACTTTTACCTCAGAAACGCGCATTTTTACCTCAGAAACGCGCAAAAACACCTTAAAACGCGCACTTTTACCTCAGAAACGCGCATTTTTACCTCAGAAACGCGCAAAAACACCTTAAAACGCGCATTTTTACCTCAGAAAAGCGCAAAAACACCTTAAAACGCGCATTTTTACCTCAGAAACGCACATTTTTACCTCAGAAACGTGCAAAAACACCTTAAACGCGCATTTTTACCTCAGAAACGCGCAAAAACACCTTAAAACGCGCATTTTTACCTCAGAAATGCGCAAAAACACCTTAAAACGCGCATTTTTACCTCAGAAACACGCATTTTTACCTCAGAAACGCGCAAAAACACCTTAAAACGCGCACTTTTACCTCAGAAACGCGCAAAACCACCTTAAAACGCGCACTTTTACCTCAGAAACGCGCATTTTTACCTCAGAAATGCGCAAAAACACCTTAAAACGCGTATTTTTACCTCAGAAACGCGCATTTTTACCTCAGAAACGCGCAAAAACACCTTAAAACGCGCATTTTTACCTCAGAAACGTGCAAAAACACCTTAAAACGCGCATTTTTACCTCAGAAACGCGCAAAAACACCTTAAAACGCGCATTTTTACCTCAGAAATGCGCAAAAACACCTTAAAACGCGCATTTTTACCTCAGAAACACGCATTTTTACCTCAGAAACGCGCAAAAACACCTTAAAACGCGCACTTTTACCTCAGAAACGCGCAAAAACACCTTAAAACGCGCACTTTTACCTCAGAAACGCGCATTTTTACCTCAGAAACGCGCAAAAACACCTTAAAACGCGCACTTTTACCTCAGAAACGCGCATTTTTACCTCAGAAACGCGCAAAAACACCTTAAAACGCGCACTTTTACCTCAGAAACGCGCATTTTTACCTCAGAAACGCGCAAAAACACCTTAAAACGCGCATTTTTACCTCAGAAAGGCGCAAAAACACCTTAAAACGCGCATTTTTACCTCAGAAACGCGCATTTTTACCTCAGAAACGCGCAAAAACACCTTAAAACGCGCACTTTTACCTCAGAAACGCGCATTTTTACCTCAGAAAGGCGCAAAAACACCTTAAAACGCGCATTTTTACCTCAGAAAGGCGCAAAAACACCTTAAAACGCGCATTTTTACCTCAGAAACGCGCAAAAACACCTTAAAATGCGCACTTTTACCTCAGAAACGCGCAAAACCACCTTAAAACGCGCACTTTTACCTCAGAAACGCGCATTTTTACCTCAGAAACGCGCAAAAACACCTTAAAAAGCGCATTTTTACCTCAGAAACGCGCATTTTTACCTCAGAAACGCGCAAAAACACCTTAAAACGCGCATTTTTACCTCAGAAATGCGCAAAAACACCTTAAAACGCGCATTTTTACCTCAGAAACACGCATTTTTACCTCAGAAACGCGCAAAAACACCTTAAAACGCGCACTTTTACCTCAGAAACGCGCAAAACCACCTTAAAACGCGCACTTTTACCTCAGAAACGCGCATTTTTACCTCAGAAACGCGGAAAAACACCTTAAAACGCGCACTTTTACCTCAGAAACGCGCATTTTTACCTCAGAAACGCGCAAAACACCTTAAAACGCGCACTTTTACCTCAGAAACGCGCAAAAACACCTTAAAACGCGCATTTTTACCTCAGAAACGCGCAAAAACACCTTAAAACGCGCATTTTTACCTCAGAAAAGCGCAAAAACACCTTAAAACGCGCATTTTTACCTCAGAAACGCGCAAAAACACCTTAAAACGCGCATTTTTACCTCAGAAACGTGCATTTTTACCTCAGAAACGTGCAAAAACACCTTAAAACGCGCATTTTTACCTCAGAAACGCGCAAAAACACCTTAAAACGCGCATTTTTACCTCAGAAACGCGCAAAAACACCTTAAAACGCGCATTTTTACCTCAGAAAAGCGCAAAAACACCTTAAAACGCGCATTTTTACCTCAGAAACGCACATTTTTACCTCAGAAACGTGCAAACACCTTAAACGCGCATTTTTACCTCAGAAACGCGGAAAAACACCTTAAAACGCGCATTTTTACCTCAGAAATGCGCAAAAACACCTTAAAACGCGCATTTTTACCTCAGAAACACGCATTTTTACCTCAGAAACGCGCAAAAACACCTTAAAACGCGCACTTTTACCTCAGAAACGCGCAAAACCACCTTAAAACGCGCACTTTTACCTCAGAAACGCGCATTTTTACCTCAGAAACGCGCAAAAACACCTTAAAACGCGCACTTTTACCTCAGAAACGCGCATTTTTACCTCAGAAACGCGCAAAAACACCTTAAAACGCGCACTTTTACCTCAGAAACGCACAAAACCACCTTAAAACGCGCACTTTTACCTCAGAAACGCGCATTTTTACCTCAGAAACGCGCAAAAACACCTTAAAACGCGCACTTTTACCTCAGAAACGCGCATTTTTACCTCAGAAACGCGCAAAAACACCTTAAAACGCGCACTTTTACCTCAGAAACGCGCATTTTTACCTCAGAAACGCGCAAAAACACCTTAAAACGCGCATTTTTACCTCAGAAAGGCGCAAAAACACCTTAAAACGCGCATTTTTACCTCAGAAACGCGCATTTTTACCTCAGAAACGCGCAAAAACATCTTAAAACGCGCACTTTTACCTCAGAAACGCGCATTTTTACCTCAGAAAGGCGCAAAAACACCTTAAAACGCGCATTTTTACCTCAGAAAGGCGCAAAAACACCTTAAAACGCGCATTTTTACCTCAGAAACGCGCAAAAACACCTTAAAATGCGCACTTTTACCTCAGAAACGCGCAAAACCACCTTAAAACGCGCACTTTTACCTCAGAAACGCGCATTTTTACCTCAGAAACGCGCAAAAACACCTTAAAAAGCGCATTTTTACCTCAGAAACGCGCATTTTTACCTCAGAAACGCGCAAAAACACCTTAAAACGCGCATTTTTACCTCAGAAATGCGCAAAAACACCTTAAAACGCGCATTTTTACCTCAGAAACACGCATTTTTACCTCAGAAACGCGCAAAAACACCTTAAAACGCGCACTTTTACCTCAGAAACGCGCAAAACCACCTTAAAACGCGCACTTTTACCTCAGAAACGCGCATTTTTACCTCAGAAACGCGGAAAAACACCTTAAAACGCGCACTTTTACCTCAGAAACGCGCATTTTTACCTCAGAAACGCGCAAAAACACCTTAAAACGCGCACTTTTACCTCAGAAACGCGCATTTTTACCTCAGAAACGCGCAAAAACACCTTAAAACGCGCATTTTTACCTCAGAAACGCGCAAAAACACCTTAAAACGCGCATTTTTACCTCAGAAAAGCGCAAAAACACCTTAAAACGCGTATTTTTACCTCAGAAACGCGCATTTTTACCTCAGAAACGCGCAAAACACCTTAAAACGCGCATTTTTACCTCAGAAACGTGCATTTTTACCTCAGAAACGTGCAAAAACACCTTAAAACGCGCATTTTTACCTCAGAAACGCGCAAAAACACCTTAAAACGCGCATTTTTACCTCAGAAACGCGCAAAAACACCTTAAAACGCGCATTTTTACCTCAGAAAAGCGCAAAAACACCTTAAAACGCGCATTTTTACCTCAGAAACGCACATTTTTACCTCAGAAACGTGCAAAAACACCTTAAACGCGCATTTTTACCTCAGAAACGCGCAAAAACACCTTAAAACGCGCATTTTTACCTCAGAAATGCGCAAAAACACCTTAAAACGCGCATTTTTACCTCAGAAACACGCATTTTTACCTCAGAAACGCGCAAAAAGACCTTAAAACGCGCACTTTTACCTCAGAAACGCGCAAAACCACCTTAAAACGCGCACTTTTACCTCAGAAACGAGCATTTTTACCTCAGAAACGCGCAAAAACACCTTAAAACGCGCACTTTTACCTCAGAAACGCGCATTTTTACCTCAGAAACGCGCAAAAACACCTTAAAACGCGCACTTTTACCTCAGAAACGCGCATTTTTACCTCAGAAACTCGCAAAAACACCTTAAAACGCGCATTTTTACCTCAGAAAGGCGCAAAAACACCTTAAAACGCGCATTTTTACCTCAGAAACGCGCATTTTTACCTCAGAAACGCGCAAAAACACCTTAAAACGCGCACTTTTACCTCAGAAACGCGCATTTTTACCTCAGAAAGGCACAAAAACACCTTAAAACGTGCATTTTTACCTCAGAAAGGCGCAAAAACACCTTAAAACGCGCATTTTTACCTCAGAAACGCGCAAAAACACCTTAAAATGCGCACTTTTACCTCAGAAACGCGCAAAACCACCTTAAAACGCGCACTTTTACCTCAGAAACGCGCATTTTTACCTCAGAAACGCGCAAAAACACCTTAAAAAGCGCATTTTTACCTCAGAAACGCGCATTTTTACCTCAGAAATGCGCAAAAACACCTTAAAACGCGCATTTTTACCTCAGAAACACGCATTTTAACCTCAGAAACGCGCAAAAACACCTTAAAACGCGCACTTTTACCTCAGAAACGCGCAAAACCACCTTAAAACGCGCACTTTTACCTCAGAAACGTGCATTTTTACCTCAGAAACGCGCAAAAACACCTTAAAACGCGCACTTTTACCTCAGAAACGCACATTTTTACCTCAGAAACGCGCAAAAACACCTTAAAACGCGCACTTTTACCTCAGAAACGCGCATTTTTACCTCAGAAATGCGCAAAAACACCTTAAAACGCGCATTTTTACCTCAGAAACGCGCAAAAACACCTTAAAATGCGCATTTTTACCTCAGAAAAGCGCAAAAACACCTTAAAACGCGTATTTTTACCTCAGAAACGTGCATTTTTACCTCAGAAATGCGCAAAAACACCTTAAAACGCGCATTTTTACCTCAGAAATGCGCAAAAACACCTTAAAATGCGCATTTTTACCTCAGAAACACGCATTTTTACCTCAGAAACGCGCAAAAACACCTTAAAACGCGCACTTTTACCTCAGAAACGCGCAAAACCACCTTAAAACGCGCACTTTTACCTCAGAAACGCGCATTTTTACCTCAGAAACGCGCAAAAACACCTTAAAACGCGCACTTTTACCTCAGAAACGCGCATTTTTACCTCAGAAACGCGCAAAAACACCTTAAAACGCGCACTTTTACCTCAGAAACGCGCATTTTTACCTCAGAAACGCGCAAAAACACCTTAAAACGCGCATTTTTACCTCAGAAACGCGCAAAAACACCTTAAAACGCGCATTTTTACCTCAGAAACGTGCATTTTTACCTCAGAAACGTGCAAAAACACCTTAAAACGCGCATTTTTACCTCAGAAACGCGCAAAACCACCTTAAAACGCGCACTTTTACCTCAGAAACGCGCATTTTTACCTCAGAAACGCGCAAAAACACCTTAAAACGCGCACTTTTACCTCAGAAACGCGCATTTTTACCTCAGAAACGCGCAAAAACACCTTAAAACGCGCACTTTTACCTCAGAAACGCGCATTTTTACCTCAGAAAGGCGCAAAAACACCTTAAAACGCGCATTTTTACCTCAGAAAGGCGCAAAAACACCTTAAAACGCGCATTTTTACCTCAGAAACGCGCAAAAACACCTTAAAATGCGCACTTTTACCTCAGAAACGCGCAAAACCACCTTAAAACGCGCACTTTTACCTCAGAAACGCGCATTTTTACCTCAGAAACGCGCAAAAACACCTTAAAAAGCGCATTTTTACCTCAGAAACGCGCATTTTTACCTCAGAAACGCGCAAAAACACCTTAAAACGCGCATTTTTACCTCAGAAACGCGCAAAAACACCTTAAAACGCGCACTTTTACCTCAGAAACGCGCATTTTTACCTCAGAAACGCGCAAAAACACCTTAAAACGCGCACTTTTACCTCAGAAACGCGCATTTTTACCTCAGAAACGCGCAAAAACACCTTAAAACGCGCATTTTTACCTCAGAAACGCGCAAAAACACCTTAAAACGCGCATTTTTACCTCAGAAAAGCGCAAAAACACCTTAAAACGCGTATTTTTACCTCAGAAACGCGCATTTTTACCTCAGAAACGCGCAAAAACACCTTAAAACGCGCATTTTTACCTCAGAAACGTGCATTTTTACCTCAGAAACGTGCAAAAACACCTTAAAACGCGCATTTTTACCTCAGAAACGCGCAAAAACACCTTAAAACGCGCATTTTTACCTCAGAAACGCGCAAAAACACCTTAAAACGCGCATTTTTACCTCAGAAAAGCGCAAAAACACCTTAAAACGCGCATTTTTACCTCAGAAACGCACATTTTTACCTCAGAAACGCGCAAAAACACCTTAAAACGCGCATTTTTACCTCAGAAACGCGCAAAAACACCTTAAAACGCGCATTTTTACCTCAGAAACGCGCAAAAACACCTTAAAACGCGCATTTTTACCTCAGAAACGCGCAAAAACACCTTAAAACGCGCATTTTTACCTCAGAAACGCGCAAAAACACCTTAAAACGCGCATTTTTACCTCAGAAACGTGCAAAAACACCTTAAACGCGCATTTTTACCTCAGAAACGCGCAAAAACACCTTAAAATGCGCACTTTTACCTCAGAAACGCGCAAAACCACCTTAAAACGCGCACTTTTACCTCAGAAACGCGCATTTTTACCTCAGAAACGCGCAAAAACACCTTAAAAAGCGCATTTTTACCTCAGAAACGCGCATTTTTACCTCAGAAACGCGCAAAAACACCTTAAAACGCGCATTTTTACCTCAGAAATGCGCAAAAACACCTTAAAACGCGCATTTTTACCTCAGAAACACGCATTTTTACCTCAGAAACGCGCAAAAACACCTTAAAACGCGCACTTTTACCTCAGAAACGCGCAAAACCACCTTAAAACGCGCACTTTTACCTCAGAAACGCGCATTTTTACCTCAGAAACGCGGAAAAACACCTTAAAACGCGCACTTTTACCTCAGAAACGCGCATTTTTACCTCAGAAACGCGCAAAAACACCTTAAAACGCGCACTTTTACCTCAGAAACGCGCATTTTTACCTCAGAAACGCACATTTTTACCTCAGAAACGCGCAAAAACACCTTAAAACGCGCACTTTTACCTCAGAAACGCGCATTTTTACCTCAGAAATGCGCAAAAACACCTTAAAACGCGCATTTTTACCTCAGAAACGCGCAAAAACACCTTAAAATGCGCATTTTTACCTCAGAAAAGCGCAAAAACACCTTAAAACGCGTATTTTTACCTCAGAAACGTGCATTTTTACCTCAGAAATGCGCAAAAACACCTTAAAACGCGCATTTTTACCTCAGAAATGCGCAAAAACACCTTAAAATGCGCATTTTTACCTCAGAAACACGCATTTTTACCTCAGAAACGCGCAAAAACACCTTAAAACGCGCACTTTTACCTCAGAAACGCGCAAAACCACCTTAAAACGCGCACTTTTACCTCAGAAACGCGCATTTTTACCTCAGAAACGCGCAAAAACACCTTAAAACGCGCACTTTTACCTCAGAAACGCGCATTTTTACCTCAGAAACGCGCAAAAACACCTTAAAACGCGCACTTTTACCTCAGAAACGCGCATTTTTACCTCAGAAACGCGCAAAAACACCTTAAAACGCGCATTTTTACCTCAGAAACGCGCAAAAACACCTTAAAACGCGCATTTTTACCTCAGAAACGTGCATTTTTACCTCAGAAACGTGCAAAAACACCTTAAAACGCGCATTTTTACCTCAGAAACGCGCAAAACCACCTTAAAACGCGCACTTTTACCTCAGAAACGCGCATTTTTACCTCAGAAACGCGCAAAAACACCTTAAAACGCGCACTTTTACCTCAGAAACGCGCATTTTTACCTCAGAAACGCGCAAAAACACCTTAAAACGCGCACTTTTACCTCAGAAACGCGCATTTTTACCTCAGAAAGGCGCAAAAACACCTTAAAACGCGCATTTTTACCTCAGAAAGGCGCAAAAACACCTTAAAACGCGCATTTTTACCTCAGAAACGCGCAAAAACACCTTAAAATGCGCACTTTTACCTCAGAAACGCGCAAAAGCACCTTAAAACGCGCACTTTTACCTCAGAAACGCGCATTTTTACCTCAGAAACGCGCAAAAACACCTTAAAAAGCGCATTTTTACCTCAGAAACGCGCATTTTTACCTCAGAAACGCGCAAAAACACCTTAAAACGCGCACTTTTACCTCAGAAACGCGCATTTTTACCTCAGAAACGCGCAAAAACACCTTAAAACGCGCACTTTTACCTCAGAAACGCGCATTTTTACCTCAGAAACGCGCAAAAACACCTTAAAACGCGCATTTTTACCTCAGAAACGCGCAAAAACACCTTAAAACGCGCATTTTTACCTCAGAAAGGCGCAAAAACACCTTAAAACGCGCATTTTTACCTCAGAAACGCGCAAAAACACCTTAAAATGCGCACTTTTACCTCAGAAACGCGCAAAAGCACCTTAAAACGCGCACTTTTACCTCAGAAACGCGCATTTTTACCTCAGAAACGCGCAAAAACACCTTAAAAAGCGCATTTTTACCTCAGAAACGCGCATTTTTACCTCAGAAACGCGCAAAAACACCTTAAAACGCGCACTTTTACCTCAGAAACGCGCATTTTTACCTCAGAAACGCGCAAAAACACCTTAAAACGCGCACTTTTACCTCAGAAACGCGCATTTTTACCTCAGAAACGCGCAAAAACACCTTAAAAAGCGCATTTTTACCTCAGAAACGCGCATTTTTACCTCAGAAACGCGCAAAAACACCTTAAAACGCGCACTTTTACCTCAGAAACGCGCATTTTTACCTCAGAAACGCGCAAAAACACCTTAAAACGCGCACTTTTACCTCAGAAACGCGCATTTTTACCTCAGAAACGCGCAAAAACACCTTAAAACGCGCATTTTTACCTCAGAAACGCGCAAAAACACCTTAAAACGCGCATTTTTACCTCAGAAAAGCGCAAAAACACCTTAAAACGCGCACTTTTACCTCAGAAACGCGCATTTTTACCTCAGAAACGCGCAAAAACACCTTAAAACGCGCACTTTTACCTCAGAAACGCGCATTTTTACCTCAGAAAGGCGCAAAAACACCTTAAAACGCGCATTTTTACCTCAGAAAGGCGCAAAAACACCTTAAAACGCGCATTTTTACCTCAGAAACGCGCAAAAACACCTTAAAATGCGCACTTTTACCTCAGAAACGCGCAAAAGCACCTTAAAACGCGCACTTTTACCTCAGAAACGCGCATTTTTACCTCAGAAACGCGCAAAAACACCTTAAAAAGCGCATTTTTACCTCAGAAACGCGCATTTTTACCTCAGAAACGCGCAAAAACACCTTAAAACGCGCACTTTTACCTCAGAAACGCGCATTTTTACCTCAGAAACGCGCAAAAACACCTTAAAACGCGCACTTTTACCTCAGAAACGCGCATTTTTACCTCAGAAACGCGCAAAAACACCTTAAAACGCGCATTTTTACCTCAGAAACGCGCAAAAACACCTTAAAACGCGCATTTTTACCTCAGAAAAGCGCAAAAACACCTTAAAACGCGTATTTTTACCTCAGAAACGTGCATTTTTACCTCAGAAATGCGCAAAAACACCTTAAAACGCGCATTTTTACCTCAGAAATGCGCAAAAACACCTTAAAATGCGCATTTTTACCTCAGAAACACGCATTTTTACCTCAGAAACGCGCAAAAACACCTTAAAACGCGCACTTTTACCTCAGAAACGCGCAAAACCACCTTAAAACGCGCACTTTTACCTCAGAAACGCGCATTTTTACCTCAGAAACGCGCAAAAACACCTTAAAACGCGCACTTTTACCTCAGAAACGCGCATTTTTACCTCAGAAACGCGCAAAAACACCTTAAAACGCGCACTTTTACCTCAGAAACGCGCATTTTTACCTCAGAAACGCGCAAAAACACCTTAAAACGCGCATTTTTACCTCAGAAACGCGCAAAAACACCTTAAAACGCGCATTTTTACCTCAGAAACGTGCATTTTTACCTCAGAAACGTGCAAAAACACCTTAAAACGCGCATTTTTACCTCAGAAACGCGCAAAACCACCTTAAAACGCGCACTTTTACCTCAGAAACGCGCATTTTTACCTCAGAAACGCGCAAAAACACCTTAAAACGCGCACTTTTACCTCAGAAACGCGCATTTTTACCTCAGAAACGCGCAAAAACACCTTAAAACGCGCACTTTTACCTCAGAAACGCGCATTTTTACCTCAGAAACGCGCAAAAACACCTTAAAACGCGCATTTTTACCTCAGAAAGGCGCAAAAACACCTTAAAACGCGCATTTTTACCTCAGAAACGCGCAAAAACACCTTAAAATGCGCACTTTTACCTCAGAAACGCGCAAAAGCACCTTAAAACGCGCACTTTTACCTCAGAAACGCGCATTTTTACCTCAGAAACGCGCAAAAACACCTTAAAAAGCGCATTTTTACCTCAGAAACGCGCATTTTTACCTCAGAAACGCGCAAAAACACCTTAAAACGCGCACTTTTACCTCAGAAACGCGCATTTTTACCTCAGAAACGCGCAAAAACACCTTAAAACGCGCACTTTTACCTCAGAAACGCGCATTTTTACCTCAGAAACGCGCAAAAACACCTTAAAACGCGCATTTTTACCTCAGAAAGGCGCAAAAACACCTTAAAACGCGCATTTTTACCTCAGAAAGGCGCAAAAACACCTTAAAACGCGCATTTTTACCTCAGAAACGCGCAAAAACACCTTAAAATGCGCACTTTTACCTCAGAAACGCGCAAAAGCACCTTAAAACGCGCACTTTTACCTCAGAAACGCGCATTTTTACCTCAGAAACGCGCAAAAACACCTTAAAAAGCGCATTTTTACCTCAGAAACGCGCATTTTTACCTCAGAAACGCGCAAAAACACCTTAAAACGCGCACTTTTACCTCAGAAACGCGCATTTTTACCTCAGAAACGCGCAAAAACACCTTAAAACGCGCACTTTTACCTCAGAAACGCGCATTTTTACCTCAGAAACGCGCAAAAACACCTTAAAAAGCGCATTTTTACCTCAGAAACGCGCATTTTTACCTCAGAAACGCGCAAAAACACCTTAAAACGCGCACTTTTACCTCAGAAACGCGCATTTTTACCTCAGAAACGCGCAAAAACACCTTAAAACGCGCACTTTTACCTCAGAAACGCGCATTTTTACCTCAGAAACGCGCAAAAACACCTTAAAACGCGCATTTTTACCTCAGAAACGCGCAAAAACACCTTAAAACGCGCATTTTTACCTCAGAAAAGCGCAAAAACACCTTAAAACGCGCACTTTTACCTCAGAAACGCGCATTTTTACCTCAGAAACGCGCAAAAACACCTTAAAATGCGCACTTTTACCTCAGAAACGCGCATTTTTACCTCAGAAAGGCGCAAAAACACCTTAAAACGCGCATTTTTACCTCAGAAAGGCGCAAAAACACCTTAAAACGCGCATTTTTACCTCAGAAACGCGCAAAAACACCTTAAAATGCGCACTTTTACCTCAGAAACGCGCAAAAGCACCTTAAAACGCGCACTTTTACCTCAGAAACGCGCATTTTTACCTCAGAAACGCGCAAAAACACCTTAAAAAGCGCATTTTTACCTCAGAAACGCGCATTTTTACCTCAGAAACGCGCAAAAACACCTTAAAACGCGCACTTTTACCTCAGAAACGCGCATTTTTACCTCAGAAACGCGCAAAAACACCTTAAAACGCGCACTTTTACCTCAGAAACGCGCATTTTTACCTCAGAAACGCGCAAAAACACCTTAAAACGCGCATTTTTACCTCAGAAACGCGCAAAAACACCTTAAAACGCGCATTTTTACCTCAGAAAAGCGCAAAAACACCTTAAAACGCGTATTTTTACCTCAGAAACGCGCATTTTTACCTCAGAAACGCGCAAAAACACCTTAAAACGCGCATTTTTACCTCAGAAACGTGCATTTTTACCTCAGAAACGTGCAAAAACACCTTAAAACGCGCATTTTTACCTCAGAAACGCGCAAAAACACCTTAAAACGCGCATTTTTACCTCAGAAACGCGCAAAAACACCTTAAAACGCGCATTTTTACCTCAGAAAAGCGCAAAAACACCTTAAAACGCGCATTTTTACCTCAGAAACGCACATTTTTACCTCAGAAACGCGCAAAAACACCTTAAAACGCGCATTTTTACCTCAGAAACGCGCAAAAACACCTTAAAACGCGCATTTTTACCTCAGAAACGCGCAAAAACACCTTAAAACGCGCATTTTTACCTCAGAAACGCGCAAAAACACCTTAAAACGCGCATTTTTACCTCAGAAACGCGCAAAAACACCTTAAAACGCGCATTTTTACCTCAGAAACGCGCAAAAACACCTTAAAACGCGCATTTTTACCTCAGAAACGCGCAAAAACACCTTAAAACGCGCATTTTTACCTCAGAAACGCGCAAAAACACCTTAAAACGCGCATTTTTACCTCAGAAATGCGCAAAAACACCTTAAAATGCGCATTTTTACCTCAGAAACACGCATTTTTACCTCAGAAACGCGCAAAAACACCTTAAAACGCGCACTTTTACCTCAGAAACGCGCAAAACCACCTTAAAACGCGCACTTTTACCTCAGAAACGCGCATTTTTACCTCAGAAACGCGCAAAAACACCTTAAAACGCGCACTTTTACCTCAGAAACGCGCATTTTTACCTCAGAAACGCGCAAAAACACCTTAAAACGCGCATTTTTACCTCAGAAACGCGCAAAAACACCTTAAAACGCGCATTTTTACCTCAGAAACGTGCATTTTTACCTCAGAAACGTGCAAAAACACCTTAAAACGCGCATTTTTACCTCAGAAACGCGCAAAACCACCTTAAAACGCGCACTTTTACCTCAGAAACGCGCATTTTTACCTCAGAAACGCGCAAAAACACCTTAAAACGCGCACTTTTACCTCAGAAACGCGCATTTTTACCTCAGAAACGCGCAAAAACACCTTAAAACGCGCACTTTTACCTCAGAAACGCGCATTTTTACCTCAGAAACGCGCAAAAACACCTTAAAACGCGCATTTTTACCTCAGAAAAGCGCAAAAACACCTTAAAACGCGCACTTTTACCTCAGAAACGCGCATTTTTACCTCAGAAACGCGCAAAAACACCTTAAAACGCGCACTTTTACCTCAGAAACGCGCATTTTTACCTCAGAAAGGCGCAAAAACACCTTAAAACGCGCATTTTTACCTCAGAAAGGCGCAAAAACACCTTAAAACGCGCATTTTTACCTCAGAAACGCGCAAAAACACCTTAAAATGCGCACTTTTACCTCAGAAACGCGCAAAAGCACCTTAAAACGCGCACTTTTACCTCAGAAACGCGCATTTTTACCTCAGAAACGCGCAAAAACACCTTAAAAAGCGCATTTTTACCTCAGAAACGCGCATTTTTACCTCAGAAACGCGCAAAAACACCTTAAAACGCGCACTTTTACCTCAGAAACGCGCATTTTTACCTCAGAAACGCGCAAAAACACCTTAAAACGCGCACTTTTACCTCAGAAACGCGCATTTTTACCTCAGAAACGCGCAAAAACACCTTAAAACGCGCATTTTTACCTCAGAAACGCGCAAAAACACCTTAAAACGCGCATTTTTACCTCAGAAAAGCGCAAAAACACCTTAAAACGCGTATTTTTACCTCAGAAACGTGCATTTTTACCTCAGAAATGCGCAAAAACACCTTAAAACGCGCATTTTTACCTCAGAAATGCGCAAAAACACCTTAAAATGCGCATTTTTACCTCAGAAACACGCATTTTTACCTCAGAAACGCGCAAAAACACCTTAAAACGCGCACTTTTACCTCAGAAACGCGCAAAACCACCTTAAAACGCGCACTTTTACCTCAGAAACGCGCATTTTTACCTCAGAAACGCGCAAAAACACCTTAAAACGCGCACTTTTACCTCAGAAACGCGCATTTTTACCTCAGAAACGCGCAAAAACACCTTAAAACGCGCACTTTTACCTCAGAAACGCGCATTTTTACCTCAGAAACGCGCAAAAACACCTTAAAACGCGCATTTTTACCTCAGAAACGCGCAAAAACACCTTAAAACGCGCATTTTTACCTCAGAAACGTGCATTTTTACCTCAGAAACGTGCAAAAACACCTTAAAACGCGCATTTTTACCTCAGAAACGCGCAAAACCACCTTAAAACGCGCACTTTTACCTCAGAAACGCGCATTTTTACCTCAGAAACGCGCAAAAACACCTTAAAACGCGCACTTTTACCTCAGAAACGCGCATTTTTACCTCAGAAACGCGCAAAAACACCTTAAAACGCGCACTTTTACCTCAGAAACGCGCATTTTTACCTCAGAAAGGCGCAAAAACACCTTAAAACGCGCATTTTTACCTCAGAAAGGCGCAAAAACACCTTAAAACGCGCATTTTTACCTCAGAAACGCGCAAAAACACCTTAAAATGCGCACTTTTACCTCAGAAACGCGCAAAAGCACCTTAAAACGCGCACTTTTACCTCAGAAACGCGCATTTTTACCTCAGAAACGCGCAAAAACACCTTAAAAAGCGCATTTTTACCTCAGAAACGCGCATTTTTACCTCAGAAACGCGCAAAAACACCTTAAAACGCGCACTTTTACCTCAGAAACGCGCATTTTTACCTCAGAAACGCGCAAAAACACCTTAAAACGCGCACTTTTACCTCAGAAACGCGCATTTTTACCTCAGAAACGCGCAAAAACACCTTAAAACGCGCATTTTTACCTCAGAAAGGCGCAAAAACACCTTAAAACGCGCATTTTTACCTCAGAAAGGCGCAAAAACACCTTAAAACGCGCATTTTTACCTCAGAAACGCGCAAAAACACCTTAAAATGCGCACTTTTACCTCAGAAACGCGCAAAAGCACCTTAAAACGCGCACTTTTACCTCAGAAACGCGCATTTTTACCTCAGAAACGCGCAAAAACACCTTAAAAAGCGCATTTTTACCTCAGAAACGCGCATTTTTACCTCAGAAACGCGCAAAAACACCTTAAAACGCGCACTTTTACCTCAGAAACGCGCATTTTTACCTCAGAAACGCGCAAAAACACCTTAAAACGCGCACTTTTACCTCAGAAACGCGCATTTTTACCTCAGAAACGCGCAAAAACACCTTAAAAAGCGCATTTTTACCTCAGAAACGCGCATTTTTACCTCAGAAACGCGCAAAAACACCTTAAAACGCGCACTTTTACCTCAGAAACGCGCATTTTTACCTCAGAAACGCGCAAAAACACCTTAAAACGCGCACTTTTACCTCAGAAACGCGCATTTTTACCTCAGAAACGCGCAAAAACACCTTAAAACGCGCATTTTTACCTCAGAAACGCGCAAAAACACCTTAAAACGCGCATTTTTACCTCAGAAAAGCGCAAAAACACCTTAAAACGCGCACTTTTACCTCAGAAACGCGCATTTTTACCTCAGAAACGCGCAAAAACACCTTAAAACGCGCACTTTTACCTCAGAAACGCGCATTTTTACCTCAGAAAGGCGCAAAAACACCTTAAAACGCGCATTTTTACCTCAGAAAGGCGCAAAAACACCTTAAAACGCGCATTTTTACCTCAGAAACGCGCAAAAACACCTTAAAATGCGCACTTTTACCTCAGAAACGCGCAAAAGCACCTTAAAACGCGCACTTTTACCTCAGAAACGCGCATTTTTACCTCAGAAACGCGCAAAAACACCTTAAAAAGCGCATTTTTACCTCAGAAACGCGCATTTTTACCTCAGAAACGCGCAAAAACACCTTAAAACGCGCACTTTTACCTCAGAAACGCGCATTTTTACCTCAGAAACGCGCAAAAACACCTTAAAACGCGCACTTTTACCTCAGAAACGCGCATTTTTACCTCAGAAACGCGCAAAAACACCTTAAAACGCGCATTTTTACCTCAGAAACGCGCAAAAACACCTTAAAACGCGCATTTTTACCTCAGAAAAGCGCAAAAACACCTTAAAACGCGTATTTTTACCTCAGAAACGCGCATTTTTACCTCAGAAACGCGCAAAAACACCTTAAAACGCGCATTTTTACCTCAGAAACGTGCATTTTTACCTCAGAAACGTGCAAAAACACCTTAAAACGCGCATTTTTACCTCAGAAACGCGCAAAAACACCTTAAAACGCGCATTTTTACCTCAGAAACGCGCAAAAACACCTTAAAACGCGCATTTTTACCTCAGAAAAGCGCAAAAACACCTTAAAACGCGCATTTTTACCTCAGAAACGCACATTTTTACCTCAGAAACGCGCAAAAACACCTTAAAACGCGCATTTTTACCTCAGAAACGCGCAAAAACACCTTAAAACGCGCATTTTTACCTCAGAAACGCGCAAAAACACCTTAAAACGCGCATTTTTACCTCAGAAACGCGCAAAAACACCTTAAAACGCGCATTTTTACCTCAGAAACGCGCAAAAACACCTTAAAACGCGCATTTTTACCTCAGAAACGTGCAAAAACACCTTAAACGCGCATTTTTACCTCAGAAACGCGCAAAAACACCTTAAAATGCGCACTTTTACCTCAGAAACGCGCAAAACCACCTTAAAACGCGCACTTTTACCTCAGAAACGCGCATTTTTACCTCAGAAACGCGCAAAAACACCTTAAAAAGCGCATTTTTACCTCAGAAACGCGCATTTTTACCTCAGAAACGCGCAAAAACACCTTAAAACGCGCATTTTTACCTCAGAAAGGCGCAAAAACACCTTAAAACGCGCATTTTTACCTCAGAAACACGCATTTTTACCTCAGAAACGCGCAAAAACACCTTAAAACGCGCACTTTTACCTCAGAAACGCGCAAAACCACCTTAAAACGCGCACTTTTACCTCAGAAACGCGCATTTTTACCTCAGAAACGCGGAAAAACACCTTAAAACGCGCACTTTTACCTCAGAAACGCGCATTTTTACCTCAGAAACGCGCAAAAACACCTTAAAACGCGCACTTTTACCTCAGAAACGCGCATTTTTACCTCAGAAACGCGCAAAAACACCTTAAAACGCGCACTTTTACCTCAGAAACGCGCATTTTTACCTCAGAAACGCGCAAAAACACCTTAAAACGCGCATTTTTACCTCAGAAACGCGCAAAAACACCTTAAAACGCGCATTTTTACCTCAGAAAAGCGCAAAAACACCTTAAAACGCGTATTTTTACCTCAGAAACGCGCATTTTTACCTCAGAAACGCGCAAAAACACCTTAAAACGCGCATTTTTACCTCAGAAACGTGCATTTTTACCTCAGAAACGTGCAAAAACACCTTAAAACGCGCATTTTTACCTCAGAAACGCGCAAAAACACCTTAAAACGCGCATTTTTACCTCAGAAACGCGCAAAAACACCTTAAAACGCGCATTTTTACCTCAGAAAAGCGCAAAAACACCTTAAAACGCGCATTTTTACCTCAGAAACGCACATTTTTACCTCAGAAACGTGCAAAAACACCTTAAACGCGCATTTTTACCTCAGAAACGCGCAAAAACACCTTAAAACGCGCATTTTTACCTCAGAAACGTGCAAAAACACCTTAAACGCGCATTTTTACCTCAGAAACGCGCAAAAACACCTTAAAATGCGCACTTTTACCTCAGAAACGCGCAAAACCACCTTAAAACGCGCACTTTTACCTCAGAAACGCGCATTTTTACCTCAGAAACGCGCAAAAACACCTTAAAACGCGCATTTTTACCTCAGAAACGCGCAAAAACACCTTAAAACGCGCATTTTTACCTCAGAAAAGCGCAAAAACACCTTAAAACGCGTATTTTTACCTCAGAAACGCGCATTTTTACCTCAGAAACGCGCAAAAACACCTTAAAACGCGCATTTTTACCTCAGAAACGTGCATTTTTACCTCAGAAACGTGCAGAAACACCTTAAAACGCGCATTTTTACCTCAGAAACGCGCAAAAACACCTTAAAACGTGCATTTTTACCTCAGAAACGCGCAAAAACACCTTAAAACGCGCATTTTTACCTCAGAAAAGCGCAAAAACACCTTAAAACGCGCATTTTTACCTCAGAAACGCACATTTTTACCTCAGAAACGTGCAAAAACACCTTAAACGCGCATTTTTACCTCAGAAACGCGCAAAAACACCTTAAAACGCGCATTTTTACCTCAGAAATGCGCAAAAACACCTTAAAACGCGCATTTTTACCTCAGAAACACGCATTTTTACCTCAGAAACGCGCAAAAACACCTTAAAACGCGCACTTTTACCTCAGAAACGAGCATTTTTACCTCAGAAACGCGCAAAAACACCTTAAAACGCGCACTTTTACCTCAGAAACGCGCATTTTTACCTCAGAAACGCGCAAAAACACCTTAAAACGCGCACTTTTACCTCAGAAACGCGCATTTTTACCTCAGAAACGCGCAAAAACACCTTAAAACGCGCATTTTTACCTCGGAAAGGCGCAAAAACACCTTAAAACGCGCATTTTTACCTCAGAAACGCGCATTTTTACCTCAGAAACGCGCAAAAACACCTTAAAACGCGCACTTTTACCTCAGAAACGCGCATTTTTACCTCAGAAAGGCACAAAAACACCTTAAAACGCGCATTTTTACCTCAGAAAGGCGCAAAAACACCTTAAAACGCGCATTTTTACCTCAGAAACGCGCAAAAACACCTTAAAATGCGCACTTTTACCTCAGAAACGCGCAAAACCACCTTAAAACGCGCACTTTTACCTCAGAAACGCGCATTTTTACCTCAGAAACGCGCAAAAACACCTTAAAAAGCGCATTTTTACCTCAGAAACGTGCATTTTTACCTCAGAAATGCGCAAAAACACCTTAAAACGCGCATTTTTACCTCAGAAACACGCATTTTTACCTCAGAAACGCGCAAAAACACCTTAAAACGCGCACTTTTACCTCAGAAACGCGCAAAACCACCTTAAAACGCGCACTTTTACCTCAGAAACGTGCATTTTTACCTCAGAAACGCGCAAAAACACCTTAAAACGCGCACTTTTACCTCAGAAACGCACATTTTTACCTCAGAAACGCGCAAAAACACCTTAAAACGCGCACTTTTACCTCAGAAACGCGCATTTTTACCTCAGAAACGCGCAAAAACACCTTAAAACGCGCATTTTTACCTCAGAAATGCGCAAAAACACCTTAAAACGCGCATTTTTACCTCAGAAACGCGCAAAAACACCTTAAAATGCGCATTTTTACCAGAAAAGCGCAAAAACACCTTAAAACGCGTATTTTTACCTCAGAAACGTGCATTTTTACCTCAGAAATGCGCAAAAACACCTTAAAACGCGCATTTTTACCTCAGAAATGCGCAAAAACACCTTAAAACGCGCATTTTTACCTCAGAAACACGCATTTTTACCTCAGAAACGCGCAAAAACACCTTAAAACGCGCACTTTTACCTCAGAAACGCGCAAAACCACCTTAAAACGCGCACTTTTACCTCAGAAACGTGCATTTTTACCTCAGAAACGCGCAAAAACACCTTAAAACGCGCACTTTTACCTCAGAAACGCGCATTTTTACCTCAGAAACGCGCAAAAACACCTTAAAACGCGCACTTTTACCTCAGAAACGCGCATTTTTACCTCAGAAACGCGCAAAAACACCTTAAAACGCGCATTTTTACCTCAGAAATGCGCAAAAACACCTTAAAACGCGCATTTTTACCTCAGAAACGCGCAAAAACACCTTAAAATGCGCATTTTTACCTCAGAAAAGCGCAAAAACACCTTAAAACGCGTATTTTTACCTCAGAAACGTGCATTTTTACCTCAGAAATGCGCAAAAACACCTTAAAACGCGCATTTTTACCTCAGAAATGCGCAAAAACACCTTAAAACGCGCATTTTTACCTCAGAAACACGCATTTTTACCTCAGAAACGCGCAAAAACACCTTAAAACGCGCACTTTTACCTCAGAAACGCGCAAAACCACCTTAAAACGCGCACTTTTACCTCAGAAACGCGCATTTTTACCTCAGAAACGCGCAAAAACACCTTAAAACGCGCACTTTTACCTCAGAAACGCGCATTTTTACCTCAGAAACGCGCAAAAACACCTTAAAACGCGCACTTTTACCTCAGAAACGCGCATTTTTACCTCAGAAACGCGCAAAAACACCTTAAAACGCGCATTTTTACCTCAGAAACGCGCAAAAACACCTTAAAACGCGCATTTTTACCTCAGAAACGTGCATTTTTACCTCAGAAACGTGCAAAAACACCTTAAAACGCGCATTTTTACCTCAGAAACGCGCATTTTTACCTCAGAAACGCGCAAAAACACCTTAAAACGCGCACTTTTACCTCAGAAACGCGCATTTTTACCTCAGAAACGCGCAAAAACACCTTAAAACGCGCACTTTTACCTCAGAAACGCGCATTTTTACCTCAGAAACGCGCAAAAACACCTTAAAACGCGCATTTTTACCTCAGAAAGGCGCAAAAACACCTTAAAACGCGCATTTTTACCTCAGAAACGCGCATTTTTACCTCAGAAACGCGCAAAAACACCTTAAAAAGCGCATTTTTACCTCAGAAACGCGCATTTTTACCTCAGAAACGCGCAAAAACACCTTAAAACGCGCATTTTTACCTCAGAAATGCGCAAAAACACCTTAAAACGCGCATTTTTACCTCAGAAACACGCATTTTTACCTCAGAAACGCGCAAAAACACCTTAAAACGCGCACTTTTACCTCAGAAACGCGCAAAACCACCTTAAAACGCGCACTTTTACCTCAGAAACGCGCATTTTTACCTCAGAAACGCGGAAAAACACCTTAAAACGCGCACTTTTACCTCAGAAACGCGCAAAACCACCTTAAAACGCGCACTTTTACCTCAGAAACGCGCATTTTTACCTCAGAAACGCGCAAAAACACCTTAAAACGCGCACTTTTACCTCAGAAACGCGCATTTTTACCTCAGAAACGCGCAAAAACACCTTAAAACGCGCACTTTTACCTCAGAAACGCGCATTTTTACCTCAGAAACGCGCAAAAACACCTTAAAACGCGCACTTTTACCTCAGAAACGCGCAAAAACACCTTAAAACGCGCATTTTTACCTCAGAAACGTGCATTTTTACCTCAGAAACGTGCAAAAACACCTTAAAACGCGCATTTTTACCTCAGAAACGCGCAAAACCACCTTAAAACGCGCACTTTTACCTCAGAAACGCGCATTTTTACCTCAGAAACGCGCAAAAACACCTTAAAACGCGCACTTTTACCTCAGAAACGCGCATTTTTACCTCAGAAACGCGCAAAAACACCTTAAAATGCGCACTTTTACCTCAGAAACGCGCATTTTTACCTCAGAAACGCGCAAAAACACCTTAAAACGCGCATTTTTACCTCAGAAAGGCGCAAAAACACCTTAAAACGCGCATTTTTACCTCAGAAACGCGCATTTTTACCTCAGAAACGCGCAAAAACACCTTAAAAAGCGCATTTTTACCTCAGAAACGCGCATTTTTACCTCAGAAACGCGCAAAAACACCTTAAAACGCGCATTTTTACCTCAGAAATGCGCAAAAACACCTTAAAACGCGCATTTTTACCTCAGAAACACGCATTTTTACCTCAGAAACGCGCAAAAACACCTTAAAACGCGCACTTTTACCTCAGAAACGCGCAAAACCACCTTAAAACGCGCACTTTTACCTCAGAAACGCGCATTTTTACCTCAGAAACGCGGAAAAACACCTTAAAACGCGCACTTTTACCTCAGAAACGCGCATTTTTACCTCAGAAACGCGCAAAAACACCTTAAAACGCGCACTTTTACCTCAGAAACGCGCATTTTTACCTCAGAAACGCGCAAAAACACCTTAAAACGCGCATTTTTACCTCAGAAACGCGCAAAAACACCTTAAAACGCGCATTTTTACCTCAGAAAAGCGCAAAAACACCTTAAAACGCGTATTTTTACCTCAGAAACGCGCATTTTTACCTCAGAAACGCGCAAAAACACCTTAAAACGCGCATTTTTACCTCAGAAACGTGCATTTTTACCTCAGAAACGTGCAAAAACACCTTAAAACGCGCATTTTTACCTCAGAAACGCGCAAAAACACCTTAAAACGCGCATTTTTACCTCAGAAAAGCGCAAAAACACCTTAAAACGCGCATTTTTACCTCAGAAACGCACATTTTTACCTCAGAAACGTGCAAAAACACCTTAAACGCGCATTTTTACCTCAGAAACGCGCAAAAACACCTTAAAACGCGCATTTTTACCTCAGAAATGCGCAAAAACACCTTAAAACGCGCATTTTTACCTCAGAAACACGCATTTTTACCTCAGAAACGCGCAAAAACACCTTAAAACGCGCACTTTTACCTCAGAAACGCGCAAAACCACCTTAAAACGCGCACTTTTACCTCAGAAACGAGCATTTTTACCTCAGAAACGCGCAAAAACACCTTAAAACGCGCACTTTTACCTCAGAAACGCGCATTTTTACCTCAGAAACGCGCAAAAACACCTTAAAACGCGCACTTTTACCTCAGAAACGCGCATTTTTACCTCAGAAACGCGCAAAAACACCTTAAAACGCGCATTTTTACCTCAGAAAGGCGCAAAAACACCTTAAAACGCGCATTTTTACCTCAGAAACGCGCATTTTTACCTCAGAAACGCGCAAAAACACCTTAAAACGCGCACTTTTACCTCAGAAACGCGCATTTTTACCTCAGAAAGGCACAAAAACACCTTAAAACGCGCATTTTTACCTCAGAAAGGCGCAAAAACACATTAAAACGCGCATTTTTACCTCAGAAACGCGCAAAAACACCTTAAAATGCGCACTTTTACCTCAGAAACGCGCAAAACCACCTTAAAACGCGCACTTTTACCTCAGAAACGCGCATTTTTACCTCAGAAACGCGCAAAAACACCTTAAAAAGCGCATTTTTACCTCAGAAACGCGCATTTTTACCTCAGAAATGCGCAAAAACACCTTAAAACGCGCATTTTTACCTCAGAAACACGCATTTTTACCTCAGAAACGCGCAAAAACACCTTAAAACGCGCACTTTTACCTCAGAAACGCGCAAAACCACCTTAAAACGCGCACTTTTACCTCAGAAACGTGCATTTTTACCTCAGAAACGCGCAAAAACACCTTAAAACGCGCACTTTTACCTCAGAAACGCACATTTTTACCTCAGAAACGCGCAAAAACACCTTAAAACGCGCACTTTTACCTCAGAAACGCGCATTTTTACCTCAGAAACGCGCAAAAACACCTTAAAACGCGCATTTTTACCTCAGAAATGCGCAAAAACACCTTAAAACGCGCATTTTTACCTCAGAAACGCGCAAAAACACCTTAAAACGCGCATTTTTACCTCAGAAACGTGCATTTTTACCTCAGAAACGCGCAAAAACACCTTAAAACGCGCATTTTTACCTCAGAAACGCGCAAAAACACCTTAAAACGCGCATTTTTACCTCAGAAACGTGCATTTTTACCTCAGAAACGTGCAAAAACACCTTAAAACGCGCATTTTTACCTCAGAAACGCGCAAAAACACCTTAAAACGCGCATTTTTACCTCAGAAACGTGCATTATTACCTCAGAAACGTGCAAAAACACCTTAAAACGCGCATTTTTACCTCAGAAACGCGCAAAAACACCTTAAAACGCGCATTTTTACCTCAGAAACGTGCATTTTTACCTCAGAAACGTGCAAAAACACCTTAAAACGCGCATTTTTACCTCAGAAACGCGCAAAAACACCTTAAAACGCGCATTTTTACCTCAGAAACGTGCATTTTTACCTCAGAAACGTGCAAAAACACCTTAAAACGCGCATTTTTACCTCAGAAATGCGCAAAAACACCTTAAAACGCGCATTTTTACCTCAGAAACACGCATTTTTACCTCAGAAACGCGCAAAAACACCTTAAAACGCGCACTTTTACCTCAGAAACGCGCATTTTTACCTCAGAAACGCGCAAAAACACCTTAAAACGCGCACTTTTACCTCAGAAACGCGCATTTTTACCTCAGAAACGCGCAAAAACACCTTAAAACGCGCATTTTTACCTCAGAAAGGCGCAAAAACACCTTAAAACGCGCATTTTTACCTCAGAAACGCGCATTTTTACCTCAGAAACGCGCAAAAACACCTTAAAACGCGCACTTTTACCTCAGAAACGCGCATTTTTACCTCAGAAAGGCGCAAAAACACCTTAAAACGCGCATTTTTACCTCAGAAAGGCGCAAAAACACCTTAAAACGTGCATTTTTACCTCAGAAACGCGCAAAAACACCTTAAAATGCGCACTTTTACCTCAGAAACGCGCAAAACCACCTTAAAACGCGCACTTTTACCTCAGAAACGCGCATTTTTACCTCAGAAACGCGCAAAAACACCTTAAAAAGCGCATTTTTACCTCAGAAACGCGCATTTTTACCTCAGAAACGCGCAAAAACACCTTAAAACGCGCATTTTTACCTCAGAAATGCGCAAAAACACCTTAAAACGCGCATTTTTACCTCAGAAACACGCATTTTTACCTCAGAAACGCGCAAAAACACCTTAAAACGCGCACTTTTACCTCAGAAACGCGCAAAACCACCTTAAAACGCGCACTTTTACCTCAGAAACGCGCATTTTTACCTCAGAAACGCGGAAAAACACCTTAAAACGCGCACTTTTACCTCAGAAACGCGCATTTTTACCTCAGAAACGCGCAAAAACACCTTAAAACGCGCACTTTTACCTCAGAAACGCGCATTTTTACCTCAGAAACGCGCAAAAACACCTTAAAACGCGCATTTTTACCTCAGAAACGCGCAAAAACACCTTAAAACGCGCATTTTTACCTCAGAAACGTGCATTTTTACCTCAGAAACGCGCAAAAACACCTTAAAACGCGCATTTTTACCTCAGAAACGCGCAAAAACACCTTAAAACGCGCATTTTTACCTCAGAAACGTGCATTTTTACCTCAGAAACGTGCAAAAACACCTTAAAACGCGCATTTTTACCTCAGAAACGCGCAAAAACACCTTAAAACGCGCATTTTTACCTCAGAAACGTGCATTTTTACCTCAGAAACGTGCAAAAACACCTTAAAACGCGCATTTTTACCTCAGAAACGCGCAAAAACACCTTAAAACGCGCATTTTTACCTCAGAAACGTGCATTTTTACCTCAGAAACGTGCAAAAACACCTTAAAACGCGCATTTTTACCTCAGAAACGCGCAAAAACACCTTAAAACGCGCATTTTTACCTCAGAAACGTGCATTTTTACCTCAGAAACGTGCAAAAACACCTTAAAACGCGCATTTTTACCTCAGAAATGCGCAAAAACACCTTAAAACGCGCATTTTTACCTCAGAAACACGCATTTTTACCTCAGAAACGCGCAAAAACACCTTAAAACGCGCACTTTTACCTCAGAAACGCGCAAAACCACCTTAAAACGCGCACTTTTACCTCAGAAACGCGCATTTTTACCTCAGAAACGCGCAAAAACACCTTAAAACGCGCATTTTTACCTCAGAAAAGCGCAAAAACACCTTAAAACGCGTATTTTTACCTCAGAAACGCGCATTTTTACCTCAGAAACGCGCAAAAACACCTTAAAACGCGCATTTTTACCTCAGAAACGCGCAAAAACACCTTAAAACGCGCATTTTTACCTCAGAAACGTGCATTTTTACCTCAGAAACGTGCAAAAACACCTTAAAACGCGCATTTTTACCTCAGAAACGCGCAAAAACACCTTAAAACGCGCATTTTTACCTCAGAAACGCGCAAAAACACCTTAAAACGCGCATTTTTACCTCAGAAACGTGCATTTTTACCTCAGAAACGTGCAAAAACACCTTAAAACGCGCATTTTTACCTCAGAAACGCGCAAAAACACCTTAAAACGCGCATTTTTACCTCAGAAACGTGCATTTTTACCTCAGAAACGTGCAAAAACACCTTAAAACGTGCATTTTTACCTCAGAAACGCGCAAAAGCACCTTAAAACGCGCATTTTTACCTCAGAAACGTGCATTTTTACCTCAGAAACGTGCAAAAACACCTTAAAACGCGCATTTTTACCTCAGAAACGCGCAAAAACACCTTAAAACGCGCATTTTTACCTCAGAAACGTGCATTTTTACCTCAGAAACGTGCAAAAACACCTTAAAACGCGCATTTTTACCTCAGAAATGCGCAAAAACACCTTAAAACGCGCATTTTTACCTCAGAAACACGCATTTTTACCTCAGAAACGCGCAAAAACACCTTAAAACGCGCACTTTTACCTCAGAAACGCGCAAAACCACCTTAAAACGCGCACTTTTACCTCAGAAACGCGCATTTTTACCTCAGAAACGCGGAAAAACACCTTAAAACGCGCACTTTTACCTCAGAAACGCGCATTTTTACCTCAGAAACGCGCAAAAACACCTTAAAACGCGCACTTTTACCTCAGAAACGCGCATTTTTACCTCAGAAACGCGCAAAAACACCTTAAAACGCGCATTTTTACCTCAGAAAAGCGCAAAAACACCTTAAAACGCGTATTTTTACCTCAGAAACGCGCATTTTTACCTCAGAAACGCGCAAAAACACCTTAAAACGCGCATTTTTACCTCAGAAACGCGCAAAAACACCTTAAAACGCGCATTTTTACCTCAGAAACGTGCATTTTTACCTCAGAAACGTGCTAAAACACCTTAAAACGCGCATTTTTACCTCAGAAACGCGCAAAAACACCTTAAAACGCGCATTTTTACCTCAGAAACGCGCAAAAACACCTTAAAACGCGCATTTTTACCTCAGAAAAGCGCAAAAACACCTTAAAACGCGTATTTTTACCTCAGAAACGCGCATTTTTACCTCAGAAACGCGCAAAAACACCTTAAAACGCGCATTTTTACCTCAGAAACGCGCAAAAACACCTTAAAACGCGCATTTTTACCTCAGAAACGTGCATTTTTACCTCAGAAACGTGCAAAAACACCTTAAAACGCGCATTTTTACCTCAGAAACGCGCAAAAACACCTTAAAACGCGCATTTTTACCTCAGAAACGTGCATTTTTACCTCAGAAACGTGCAAAAACACCTTAAAACGCGCATTTTTACCTCAGAAACGCGCAAAAACACCTTAAAACGCGCATTTTTACCTCAGAAACGTGCATTTTTACCTCAGAAACGTGCAAAAACACCTTAAAACGCGCATTTTTACCTCAGAAACGCGCAAAAACACCTTAAAACGCGCATTTTTACCTCAGAAACGTGCATTTTTACCTCAGAAACGTGCAAAAACACCTTAAAACGCGCATTTTTACCTCAGAAATGCGCAAAAACACCTTAAAACGCGCATTTTTACCTCAGAAACACGCATTTTTACCTCAGAAACGCGCAAAAACACCTTAAAACGCGCACTTTTACCTCAGAAACGCGCAAAACCACCTTAAAACGCGCACTTTAACCTCAGAAACGCGCATTTTTACCTCAGAAACGCGCAAAAACACCTTAAAACGCGCATTTTTACCTCAGAAAAGCGCAAAAACACCTTAAAACGCGTATTTTTACCTCAGAAACGCGCATTTTTACCTCAGAAACGCGCAAAAACACCTTAAAACGCGCATTTTTACCTCAGAAACGCGCAAAAACACCTTAAAACGCGCATTTTTACCTCAGAAACGTGCATTTTTACCTCAGAAACGTGCAAAAACACCTTAAAACGCGCATTTTTACCTCAGAAACGCGCAAAAACACCTTAAAACGCGCATTTTTACCTCAGAAATGCGCAAAAACACCTTAAAACGCGCATTTTTACCTCAGAAACACGCATTTTTACCTCAGAAACGCGCAAAAACACCTTAAAACGCGCACTTTTACCTCAGAAACGCGCAAAACCACCTTAAAACGCGCACTTTTACCTCAGAAACGCGCATTTTTACCTCAGAAACGCGCAAAAACACCTTAAAACGCGCATTTTTACCTCAGAAAAGCGCAAAAACACCTTAAAACGCGTATTTTTACCTCAGAAACGCGCATTTTTACCTCAGAAACGCGCAAAAACACCTTAAAACGCGCATTTTTACCTCAGAAACGCGCAAAAACACCTTAAAACGCGCATTTTTACCTCAGAAACGTGCATTTTTACCTCAGAAACGTGCAAAAACACCTTAAAACGCGCATTTTTACCTCAGAAACGTGCAAAAACACCTTAAAACGCGCATTTTTACCTCAGAAAGGCGCAAAAACACCTTAAAACGCGCATTTTTACCTCAGAAAAGCGCAAAAACACCTTAAAACGCGTATTTTTACCTCAGAAACGCGCATTTTTACCTCAGAAACGCGCAAAAACACCTTAAAACGCGCATTTTTACCTCAGAAATGCGCAAAAACACCTTAAAACGCGCATTTTTACCTCAGAAACGTGCATTTTTACCTCAGAAACGTGCAAAAACACCTTAAAACGCGCATTTTTACCTCAGAAACGCGCAAAAACACCTTAAAACGCGCATTTTTACCTCAGAAATGCGCAAAAACACCTTAAAACGCGCATTTTTACCTCAGAAACACGCATTTTTACCTCAGAAACGCGCAAAAACACCTTAAAACGCGCACTTTTACCTCAGAAACGCGCAAAACCACCTTAAAACGCGCACTTTTACCTCAGAAACGCGCATTTTTACCTCAGAAACGCGCAAAAACACCTTAAAACGCGCACTTTTACCTCAGAAACGCGCATTTTTACCTCAGAAACGCGCAAAAACACCTTAAAACGCGCACTTTTACCTCAGAAACGCGCATTTTTACCTCAGAAACGCGCAAAAACACCTTAAAACGCGCATTTTTACCTCAGAAAGGCGCAAAAACACCTTAAAACGCGCATTTTTACCTCAGAAACGCGCATTTTTACCTCAGAAACGCGCAAAAACACCTTAAAACGCGCACTTTTACCTCAGAAACGCGCATTTTTACCTCAGAAAGGCGCAAAAACACCTTAAAACGCGCATTTTTACCTCAGAAAGGCGCAAAAACACCTTAAAACGCGCATTTTTACCTCAGAAACGCGCAAAAACACCTTAAAATGCGCACTTTTACCTCAGAAACGCGCAAAACCACCTTAAAACGCGCACTTTTACCTCAGAAACGCGCATTTTTACCCCAGAAACGCGCAAAAACACCTTAAAAAGCGCATTTTTACCTCAGAAACGCGCATTTTTACCTCAGAAACGCGCAAAAACACCTTAAAACGCGCATTTTTACCTCAGAAATGCGCAAAAACACCTTAAAACGCGCATTTTTACCTCAGAAACACGCATTTTTACCTCAGAAACGCGCAAAAACACCTTAAAACGCGCACTTTTACCTCAGAAACGCGCAAAACCACCTTAAAACGCGCACTTTTACCTCAGAAACGCGCATTTTTACCTCAGAAACGCGGAAAAACACCTTAAAACGCGCACTTTTACCTCAGAAACGCGCATTTTTACCTCAGAAACGCGCAAAAACACCTTAAAACGCGCACTTTTACCTCAGAAACGCGCATTTTTACCTCAGAAACGCGCAAAAACACCTTAAAACGCGCATTTTTACCTCAGAAACGCGCAAAAACACCTTAAAACGCGCATTTTTACCTCAGAAAAGCGCAAAAACACCTTAAAACGCGTATTTTTACCTCAGAAACGCGCATTTTTACCTCAGAAACGCGGAAAAACACCTTAAAACGCGCATTTTTACCTCAGAAACGTGCATTTTTACCTCAGAAACGTGCAAAAACACCTTAAAACGCGCATTTTTACCTCAGAAACGCGCAAAAACACCTTAAAACGCGCATTTTTACCTCAGAAACGCGCAAAAACACCTTAAAACGCGCATTTTTACCTCAGCAAAGCGCAAAAACACCTTAAAACGCGCATTTTTACCTCAGAAACGCACATTTTTACCTCAGAAACGTGCAAAAACACCTTAAACGCGCATTTTTACCTCAGAAACGCGCAAAAACACCTTAAAACGCGCATTTTTACCTCAGAAATGCGCAAAAACACCTTAAAAGGCGCATTTTTACCTCAGAAACACGCATTTTTACCTCAGAAACGCGCAAAAACACCTTAAAACGCGCACTTTTACCTCAGAAACGCGCAAAACCACCTTAAAACGCGCACTTTTACCTCAGAAACGCGCATTTTTACCTCAGAAACGCGCAAAAACACCTTAAAACGCGCACTTTTACCTCAGAAACGCGCATTTTTACCTCAGAAACGCGCAAAAACACCTTAAAACGCGCACTTTTACCTCAGAAACGCGCATTTTTACCTCAGAAATGCGCAAAAACACCTTAAAACACGCATTTTTACCTCAGAAACGCGCAAAAACACCTTAAAACGCGCATTTTTACCTCAGAAACGCGCAAAAACACCTTAAAATGCGCATTACCTCAGAAACGCGCAAAAACACCTTAAAACGCGCACTTTTACCTCCGAAACACGCATTTTTACCTCAGAAACGCGCAAACACACCTTAAAACGCGCATTTTTACCTCAGAAACGCGCATTTTTACCTCAGAAATGCGCAAAAACACCTTAAAACGCGCATTTTTACCTCAGAAACACGCATTTTTACCTCAGAAACGCGCAAAACCACCTTAAAACGCGCACTTTTACCTCAGAAACGCGCAAAAACACCTTAAAACGCGCATTTTTACCTCAGAAACACGCACTTTTACCTCAGAAACGCGCAAAAACACCTTAAAACGCGCACTTTTACCTCAGAAACGCGCAAAAACACCTTAAAACGCGCATTTTTACCTCAGAAACGCGCAAAAACACCTTAAAATGCGCATTTTTACCTCAGAAATGCGCATTTTTACCTCAGAAACGCGCAAAAACACCTTAAAACGCGTATTTTTACCTCAGAAACGCGCATTTTTACCTCAGAAATGCGCAAAAACACCTTAAAACGCGCATTTTTACCTCAGAAACGCGCAAAAACACCTTAAAACACGCACTTTTACCTCAGAAACGCGCATTTTTACCTCAGAAACGCGCAAAAACACCTTAAAACGCGCATTTTTACCTCAGAAATGCGCAAAAACACCTTAAAACGCGCATTTTTACCTCAGAAACACGCATTTTTACCTCAGAAAAGCGCAAAAACACCTTAAAACGCGCACTTTTACCTCAGAAACGCGCAAAACCACCTTAAAACGCGCACTTTTACCTCAGAAACGCGCATTTTTACCTCAGAAACGCGCAAAAACACCTTAAAACGCGCACTTTTACCTCAGAAACGCGCATTTTTACCTCAGAAACGCGCAAAAACACCTTAAAACGCGCACTTTTACCTCAGAAACGCCCATTTTTACCTCAGAAAGGCGCAAAAACACCTTAAAACGCGCATTTTTACCTCAGGAAGGCGCAAAAACACCTTAAAACGCGCATTTTTACCTCAGAAACGCGCATTTTTACCTCAGAAACGCGCAAAAACACCTTAAAACGCGCATTTTTACCTCAGAAACGCGCAAAAACACCTTAAAACGCGCATTTTTACCTCAGAAACGTGCATTTTTACCTCAGAAACGTGCAAAAACACCTTAAAACGGGCATTTTTACCTCAGAAACGAGCAAAAACACCTTAAAACGCGCATTTTTACCTCAGAAACGTGCATTTTTACCTCAGAAACGCGCAAAACCACCTTAAAACGCGCACTTTTACCTCAGAAAGGAGCAAAAACACCTTAAAACGCGCATTTTTACCTCAGAAACGCGCATTTTTACCTCAGAAACGCGCAAAAACACCTTAAAACGCGCATTTTTACCTCAGAAACGCGCAAAAACACCTTAAAACGCGCACTTTTACCTCAGAAACGCGCATTTTTACCTCAGAAATGCGCAAAAACACCTTAAAACGCGCATTTTTACCTCAGAAACGCGCAAAAACACCTTAAAACGCGCATTTTTACCTCAGAAACGCGCAAAAACACCTTAAAATGCGCATTACCTCAGAAACGCGCAAAAACACCTTAAAACGCGCACTTTTACCTCCGAAACACGCATTTTTACCTCAGAAACGCGCAAACACACCTTAAAACGCGCATTTTTACCTCAGAAACGCGCATTTTTACCTCAGAAATGCGCAAAAACACCTTAAAACGCGCATTTTTACCTCAGAAACACGCATTTTTACCTCAGAAACGCGCAAAACCACCTTAAAACGCGCACTTTTACCTCAGAAACGCGCAAAAACACCTTAAAACGCGCATTTTTACCTCAGAAACACGCACTTTTACCTCAGAAACGCGCAAAAACACCTTAAAACGCGCACTTTTACCTCAGAAACGCGCAAAAACACCTTAAAACGCGCATTTTTACCTCAGAAACGCGCAAAAACACCTTAAAATGCGCATTTTTACCTCAGAAATGCGCATTTTTACCTCAGAAACGCGCAAAAACACCTTAAAACGCGTATTTTTACCTCAGAAACGCGCATTTTTACCTCAGAAATGCGCAAAAACACCTTAAAACGCGCATTTTTACCTCAGAAACGCGCAAAAACACCTTAAAACACGCACTTTTACCTCAGAAACGCGCATTTTTACCTCAGAAACGCGCAAAAACACCTTAAAACGCGCATTTTTACCTCAGAAACGCGCAAAAACACCTTAAAACGCGCATTTTTACCTCAGAAACACGCATTTTTACCTCAGAAAAGCGCAAAAACACCTTAAAACGCGCACTTTTACCTCAGAAACGCGCAAAACCACCTTAAAACGCGCACTTTTACCTCAGAAACGCGCATTTTTACCTCAGAAACGCGCAAAAACACCTTAAAACGCGCACTTTTACCTCAGAAACGCGCATTTTTACCTCAGAAACGCGCAAAAACACCTTAAAACGCGCACTTTTACCTCAGAAACGCGCATTTTTACCTCAGAAAGGCGCAAAAACACCTTAAAACGCGCATTTTTACCTCAGGAAGGCGCAAAAACACCTTAAAACGCGCATTTTTACCTCAGAAACGCGCATTTTTACCTCAGAAACGCGCAAAAACACCTTAAAACGCGCATTTTTACCTCAGAAACGTGCATTTTTACCTCAGAAACGTGCAAAAACACCTTAAAACGGGCATTTTTACCTCAGAAACGTGCATTTTTACCTCAGAAACGTGCAAAAACACCTTAAAACGCGCATTTTTTCCTCAGAAAAGCGCAAAAACACCTTAAAACGCGCATTTTTACCTCAGAAACGCGCATTTTTACCTCAGAAACGCGCAAAAACACCTTAAAACGCGCACTTTTACCTCAGAAACGCGCATTTTTACCTCAGAAACGCGCAAAAACACCTTAAAACGCGCATTTTTTCCTCAGAAAAGCGCAAAAACACCTTAAAACGCGCATTTTTACCTCAGAAACGCGCATTTTTACCTCAGAAACGTGCATTTTTACCTCAGAAACGTGCATTTTTACCTCAGAAACGTGCAAAAACACCTTAAAACGCGCATTTTATCCTCAGAAACGCGCAAAACCACCTTAAAACGCGCACTTTTACCTCAGAAACGCGCATTTTTACCTCAGAAACGCGCAAAAACACCTTAAAACGCGCACTTTTACCTCAGAAACGCGCATTTTTACCTCAGAAAGGCGCAAAAACACCTTAAAACGCGCACTTTTACCTCAGAAACGCCCATTTTTACCTCAGAAAGGCGCAAAAACACCTTAAAACGCGCATTTTTACCTCAGGAAGGCGCAAAAACACCTTAAAACGCGCATTTTTACCTCAGAAACGCGCATTTTTACCTCAGAAACGCGCAAAAACACCTTAAAACGCGCATTTTTACCTCAGAAACGCGCAAAAACACCTTAAAACGCGCATTTTTACCTCAGAAACGTGCATTTTTACCTCAGAAACGTGCAAAAACACCTTAAAACGGGCATTTTTACCTCAGAAACGAGCAAAAACACCTTAAAACGCGCATTTTTACCTCAGAAACGTGCATTTTTACCTCAGAAACGTGCAAAAACACCTTAAAACGCACATTTTTTCCTCAGAAAAGCGCAAAAACACCTTAAAACGCGTATATTTACCTCAGAAACACGCATTTTTACCTCAGAAACGCGCAAAAACACCTTAAAACGCGCATTTTTACCTCAGAAACGCGCAAAACCACCTTAAAACGCGCACTTTTACCTCAGAAAGGAGCAAAAACACCTTAAAACGCGCATTTTTACCTCAGAAACGCGCATTTTTACCTCAGAAACGCGCAAAAACACCTTAAAACGCGCATTTTTACCTCAGAAACGCGCAAAAACACCTTAAAACGCGCACTTTTACCTCAGAAACGCGCATTTTTACCTCAGAAATGCGCAAAAACACCTTAAAACGCGCATTTTTACCTCAGAAACGCGCAAAAACACCTTAAAACGCGCATTTTTACCTCAGAAACGCGCAAAAACACCTTAAAATGCGCATTACCTCAGAAACGCGCAAAAACACCTTAAAACGCGCACTTTTACCTCCGAAACACGCATTTTTACCTCAGAAACGCGCAAACACACCTTAAAACGCGCATTTTTACCTCAGAAACGCGCATTTTTACCTCAGAAATGCGCAAAAACACCTTAAAACGCGCATTTTTACCTCAGAAACACGCATTTTTACCTCAGAAACGCGCAAAACCACCTTAAAACGCGCACTTTTACCTCAGAAACGCGCAAAAACACCTTAAAACGCGCATTTTTACCTCAGAAACACGCACTTTTACCTCAGAAACGCGCAAAAACACCTTAAAACGCGCACTTTTACCTCAGAAACGCGCAAAAACACCTTAAAACGCGCATTTTTACCTCAGCAAAAACACCTTAAAATGCGCATTTTTACCTCAGAAATGCGCATTTTTACCTCAGAAACGCGCAAAAACACCTTAAAACGCGTATTTTTACCTCAGAAACGCGCATTTTTACCTCAGAAACGCGCAAAAACACCTTAAAACGCGCACTTTTACCTCAGAAACGCGCATTTTTACCTCAGAAAGGCGCAAAAACACCTTAAAACGCGCATTTTTACCTCAGGAAGGCGCAAAAACACCTTAAAACGCGCATTTTTACCTCAGAAACGCGCATTTTTACCTCAGAAACGTGCAAAAACACCTTAAAACGGGCATTTTTACCTCAGAAACGCGCATTTTTACCTCAGAAACGAGCAAAAACACCTTAAAACGCGCATTTTTACCTCAGAAACGTGCATTTTTACCTCAGAAACGCGCAAAAACACCTTAAAACGGGCATTTTTACCTCAGAAACGTGCATTTTTACCTCAGAAACGTGCATTTTTACCTCAGAAACGCGCAAAAACACCTTAAAACGCGCATTTTTACCTCAGAAACGTGCATTTTTACCTCAGAAACGTGCAAAAACACCTTAAAACGGGCATTTTTACCTCAGAAACGTGCATTTTTACCTCAGAAACGTGCAAAAACACCTTAAAACGGGCATTTTTACCTCAGAAACGCGCATTTTTACCTCAGAAACGAGCAAAAACACCTTAAAACGCGCATTTTTACCTCAGAAACGCGCATTTTTACCTCAGAAACGCGCAAAAACACCTTAAAACGGGCATTTTTACCTCAGAAACGTGCATTTTTACCTCAGAAACGTGCAAAAACACCTTAAAACGGGCATTTTTACCTCAGAAACGCGCATTTTTACCTCAGAAACGAGCAAAAACACCTTAAAACGCGCATTTTTACCTCAGAAACGTGCATTTTTACCTCAGAAACGCGCAAAAACACCTTAAAACGGGCATTTTTACCTCAGAAACGTGCATTTTTACCTCAGAAACGTGCATTTTTACCTCAGAAACGCGCAAAAACACCTTAAAACGCGCATTTTTACCTCAGAAACGTGCATTTTTACCTCAGAAACGTGCAAAAACACCTTAAAACGGGCATTTTTACCTCAGAAACGTGCATTTTTACCTCAGAAACGTGCAAAAACACCTTAAAACGGGCATTTTTACCTCAGAAACGCGCATTTTTACCTCAGAAACGAGCAAAAACACCTTAAAACGCGCATTTTTACCTCAGAAACGCGCATTTTTACCTCAGAAACGCGCAAAAACACCTTAAAACGCGCATTTTTACCTCAGAAACGTGCATTTTTACCTCAGAAACGTGCAAAAACACCTTAAAACGGGCATTTTTACCTCAGAAACGTGCATTTTTACCTCAGAAACGTGCAAAAACACCTTAAAACGGTCATTTTTACCTCAGAAACGCGCATTTTTACCTCAGAAACGCGCAAAAACACCTTAAAACGCGCATTTTTACCTCAGAAACGTGCATTTTTACCTCAGAAACGTGCAAAAACACCTTAAAACGGGCATTTTTACCTCAGAAACGTGCATTTTTACCTCAGAAACGTGCAAAAACACCTTAAAACGCGCATTTTTACCTCAGAAACGCGCATTTTTACCTCAGAAACGCGCAAAAACACCTTAAAACGCGCATTTTTACCTCAGAAACGTGCATTTTTACCTCAGAAACGTGCAAAAACACCTTAAAACGGGCATTTTTACCTCAGAAACGTGCATTTTTACCTCAGAAACGTGCAAAAACACCTTAAAACGGGCATTTTTACCTCAGAAACGCGCATTTTTACCTCAGAAACGAGCAAAAACACCTTAAAACGCGCATTTTTACCTCAGAAACGTGCATTTTTACCTCAGAAACGCGCAAAAACACCTTAAAACGGGCATTTTTACCTCAGAAACGTGCATTTTTACCTCAGAAACGTGCATTTTTACCTCAGAAACGCGCAAAAACACCTTAAAACGCGCATTTTTACCTCAGAAACGTGCATTTTTACCTCAGAAACGTGCAAAAACACCTTAAAACGGGCATTTTTACCTCAGAAACGTGCATTTTTACCTCAGAAACGTGCAAAAACACCTTAAAACGGGCATTTTTACCTCAGAAACGCGCATTTTTACCTCAGAAACGAGCAAAAACACCTTAAAACGCGCATTTTTACCTCAGAAACGCGCATTTTTACCTCAGAAACGCGCAAAAACACCTTAAAACGCGCATTTTTACCTCAGAAACGTGCATTTTTACCTCAGAAACGTGCAAAAACACCTTAAAACGGGCATTTTTACCTCAGAAACGTGCATTTTTACCTCAGAAACGTGCAAAAACACCTTAAAACGGGCATTTTTACCTCAGAAACGCGCATTTTTACCTCAGAAACGAGCAAAAACACCTTAAAACGCGCATTTTTACCTCAGAAACGTGCATTTTTACCTCAGAAACGTGCAAAAACACCTTAAAACGGGCATTTTTACCTCAGAAACGTGCATTTTTACCTCAGAAACGTGCAAAAACACCTTAAAACGGGCATTTTTACCTCAGAAACGCGCATTTTTACCTCAGAAACGAGCAAAAACACCTTAAAACGCGCATTTTTACCTCAGAAACGTGCATTTTTACCTCAGAAACGCGCAAAAACACCTTAAAACGGGCATTTTTACCTCAGAAACGTGCATTTTTACCTCAGAAACGTGCATTTTTACCTCAGAAACGCGCAAAAACACCTTAAAACGCGCATTTTTACCTCAGAAACGTGCATTTTTACCTCAGAAACGTGCAAAAACACCTTAAAACGGGCATTTTTACCTCAGAAACGTGCATTTTTACCTCAGAAACGTGCAAAAACACCTTAAAACGGGCATTTTTACCTCAGAAACGCGCATTTTTACCTCAGAAACGAGCAAAAACACCTTAAAACGCGCATTTTTACCTCAGAAACGCGCATTTTTACCTCAGAAACGCGCAAAAACACCTTAAAACGCGCATTTTTATTTCAGAAACGTGCATTTTTACCTCAGAAACGTGCAAAAACACCTTAAAACGGGCATTTTTACCTCAGAAACGTGCATTTTTACCTCAGAAACGTGCAAAAACACCTTAAAACGGGCATTTTTACCTCAGAAACGCGCATTTTTACCTCAGAAACGCGCAAAAACACCTTAAAACGCGCATTTTTACCTCAGAAACGTGCATTTTTACCTCAGAAACGTGCAAAAACACCTTAAAACGGGCATTTTTACCTCAGAAACGTGCATTTTTACCTCAGAAACGTGCAAAAACACCTTAAAACGCGCATTTTTACCTCAGAAACGCGCATTTTTACCTCAGAAACGCGCAAAAACACCTTAAAACGCGCATTTTTACCTCAGAAACGTGCATTTTTACCTCAGAAATGTGCAAAAACACCTTAAAACGGGCATTTTTACCTCAGAAACGTGCATTTTTACCTCAGAAACGTGCAAAAACACCTTAAAACGGGCATTTTTACCTCAGAAACGCGCATTTTTACCTCAGAAACGAGCAAAAACACCTTAAAACGCGCATTTTTACCTCAGAAACGTGCATTTTTACCTCAGAAACGCGCAAAAACACCTTAAAACGGGCATTTTTACCTCAGAAACGTGCATTTTTACCTCAGAAACGTGCATTTTTACCTCAGAAACGCGCAAAAACACCTTAAAACGCGCATTTTTACCTCAGAAACGTGCATTTTTACCTCAGAAACGTGCAAAAACACCTTAAAACGGGCATTTTTACCTCAGAAACGTGCATTTTTACCTCAGAAACGTGCAAAAACACCTTAAAACGCGCATTTTTACCTCAGAAACGCGCATTTTTACCTCAGAAACGCGCAAAAACACCTTAAAACGCGCATTTTTACCTCAGAAACGTGCATTTTTACCTCAGAAACGTGCAAAAACACCTTAAAACGGGCATTTTTACCTCAGAAACGTGCATTTTTACCTCAGAAACGTGCAAAAACACCTTAAAACGGGCATTTTTACCTCAGAAACGCGCATTTTTACCTCAGAAACGAGCAAAAACACCTTAAAACGCGCATTTTTACCTCAGAAACGTGCATTTTTACCTCAGAAACGCGCAAAAACACCTTAAAACGGGCATTTTTACCTCAGAAACGTGCATTTTTACCTCAGAAACGTGCATTTTTACCTCAGAAACGCGCAAAAACACCTTAAAACGCGCATTTTTACCTCAGAAACGTGCATTTTTACCTCAGAAACGTGCAAAAACACCTTAAAACGGGCATTTTTACCTCAGAAACGTGCATTTTTACCTCAGAAACGTGCAAAAACACCTTAAAACGGGCATTTTTACCTCAGAAACGCGCATTTTTACCTCAGAAACGAGCAAAAACACCTTAAAACGCGCATTTTTACCTCAGAAACGCGCATTTTTACCTCAGAAACGCGCAAAAACACCTTAAAACGCGCATTTTTACCTCAGAAACGTGCATTTTTACCTCAGAAACGTGCAAAAACACCTTAAAACGGGCATTTTTACCTCAGAAACGTGCATTTTTACCTCAGAAACGTGCAAAAACACCTTAAAACGGGCATTTTTACCTCAGAAACGCGCATTTTTACCTCAGAAACGAGCAAAAACACCTTAAAACGCGCATTTTTACCTCAGAAACGTGCATTTTTACCTCAGAAACGTGCAAAAACACCTTAAAACGCACATTTTTTCCTCAGAAAAGCGCAAAAACACCTTAAAACGCGTATATTTACCTCAGAAACACGCATTTTTACCTCAGAAACGCGCAAAAACACCTTAAAACGCGCATTTTTACCTCAGAAACGCGCAAAACCACCTTAAAACGCGCACTTTTACCTCAGAAAGGAGCAAAAACACCTTAAAACGCGCATTTTTACCTCAGAAACGCGCATTTTTACCTCAGAAACGCGCAAAAACACCTTAAAACGCGCATTTTTACCTCAGAAACGTGCATTTTTACCTCAGAAACGTGCAAAAACACCTTAAAACGGGCATTTTTACCTCAGAAACGTGCATTTTTACCTCAGAAACGTGCAAAAACACCTTAAAACGGGCATTTTTACCTCAGAAACGCGCATTTTTACCTCAGAAACGAGCAAAAACACCTTAAAACGCGCATTTTTACCTCAGAAACGTGCATTTTTACCTCAGAAACGCGCAAAAACACCTTAAAACGGGCATTTTTACCTCAGAAACGTGCATTTTTACCTCAGAAACGTGCATTTTTACCTCAGAAACGCGCAAAAACACCTTAAAACGCGCATTTTTACCTCAGAAACGTGCATTTTTACCTCAGAAACGTGCAAAAACACCTTAAAACGGGCATTTTTACCTCAGAAACGTGCATTTTTACCTCAGAAACGTGCAAAAACACCTTAAAACGGGCATTTTTACCTCAGAAACGCGCATTTTTACCTCAGAAACGAGCAAAAACACCTTAAAACGCGCATTTTTACCTCAGAAACGCGCATTTTTACCTCAGAAACGCGCAAAAACACCTTAAAACGCGCATTTTTACCTCAGAAACGTGCATTTTTACCTCAGAAACGTGCAAAAACACCTTAAAACGGGCATTTTTACCTCAGAAACGTGCATTTTTACCTCAGAAACGTGCAAAAACACCTTAAAACGGGCATTTTTACCTCAGAAACGCGCATTTTTACCTCAGAAACGCGCAAAAACACCTTAAAACGCGCATTTTTACCTCAGAAACGTGCATTTTTACCTCAGAAACGTGCAAAAACACCTTAAAACGGGCATTTTTACCTCAGAAACGTGCATTTTTACCTCAGAAACGTGCAAAAACACCTTAAAACGCGCATTTTTACCTCAGAAACGCGCATTTTTACCTCAGAAACGCGCAAAAACACCTTAAAACGCGCATTTTTACCTCAGAAACGTGCATTTTTACCTCAGAAACGTGCAAAAACACCTTAAAACGGGCATTTTTACCTCAGAAACGTGCATTTTTACCTCAGAAACGTGCAAAAACACCTTAAAACGGGCATTTTTACCTCAGAAACGCGCATTTTTACCTCAGAAACGAGCAAAAACACCTTAAAACGCGCATTTTTACCTCAGAAACGTGCATTTTTACCTCAGAAACGCGCAAAAACACCTTAAAACGGGCATTTTTACCTCAGAAACGTGCATTTTTACCTCAGAAACGTGCATTTTTACCTCAGAAACGCGCAAAAACACCTTAAAACGCGCATTTTTACCTCAGAAACGTGCATTTTTACCTCAGAAACGTGCAAAAACACCTTAAAACGGGCATTTTTACCTCAGAAACGTGCATTTTTACCTCAGAAACGTGCAAAAACACCTTAAAACGGGCATTTTTACCTCAGAAACGCGCATTTTTACCTCAGAAACGAGCAAAAACACCTTAAAACGCGCATTTTTACCTCAGAAACGCGCATTTTTACCTCAGAAACGTGCAAAAACACCTTAAAACGGGCATTTTTACCTCAGAAACGTGCATTTTTACCTCAGAAACGTGCAAAAACACCTTAAAACGGGCATTTTTACCTCAGAAACGCGCATTTTTACCTCAGAAACGAGCAAAAACACCTTAAAACGCGCATTTTTACCTCAGAAACGTGCATTTTTACCTCAGAAACGCGCAAAAACACCTTAAAACGGGCATTTTTACCTCAGAAACGTGCATTTTTACCTCAGAAACGTGCATTTTTACCTCAGAAACGCGCAAAAACACCTTAAAACGCGCATTTTTACCTCAGAAACGTGCATTTTTACCTCAGAAACGTGCAAAAACACCTTAAAACGGGCATTTTTACCTCAGAAACGTGCATTTTTACCTCAGAAACGTGCAAAAACACCTTAAAACGGGCATTTTTACCTCAGAAACGCGCATTTTTACCTCAGAAACGAGCAAAAACACCTTAAAACGCGCATTTTTACCTCAGAAACGCGCATTTTTACCTCAGAAACGCGCAAAAACACCTTAAAACGCGCATTTTTACCTCAGAAACGTGCATTTTTACCTCAGAAACGTGCAAAAACACCTTAAAACGGGCATTTTTACCTCAGAAACGTGCATTTTTACCTCAGAAACGTGCAAAAACACCTTAAAACGGGCATTTTTACCTCAGAAACGCGCATTTTTACCTCAGAAACGCGCAAAAACACCTTAAAACGCGCATTTTTACCTCAGAAACGTGCATTTTTACCTCAGAAACGTGCAAAAACACCTTAAAACGGGCATTTTTACCTCAGAAACGTGCATTTTTACCTCAGAAACGTGCAAAAACACCTTAAAACGCGCATTTTTACCTCAGAAACGCGCATTTTTACCTCAGAAACGCGCAAAAACACCTTAAAACGCGCATTTTTACCTCAGAAACGTGCATTTTTACCTCAGAAACGTGCAAAAACACCTTAAAACGGGCATTTTTACCTCAGAAACGTGCATTTTTACCTCAGAAACGTGCAAAAACACCTTAAAACGGGCATTTTTACCTCAGAAACGCGCATTTTTACCTCAGAAACGAGCAAAAACACCTTAAAACGCGCATTTTTACCTCAGAAACGTGCATTTTTACCTCAGAAACGCGCAAAAACACCTTAAAACGGGCATTTTTACCTCAGAAACGTGCATTTTTACCTCAGAAACGTGCATTTTTACCTCAGAAACGCGCAAAAACACCTTAAAACGCGCATTTTTACCTCAGAAACGTGCATTTTTACCTCAGAAACGTGCAAAAACACCTTAAAACGCGCATTTTTTTCTCAGAAAAGCGCAAAAACACCTTAAAACGCGTATATTTACCTCAGAAACACGCATTTTTACCTCAGAAACGCGCAAAAACACCTTAAAACGCGCATTTTTACCTCAGAAACGCGCAAAAACACCTTAAAACGCGCACTTTTACCTCAGAAACGCGCATTTTTACCTCAGAAATGCGCAAAAACACCTTAAAACGCGCATTTTTACCTCAGAAACGCGCAAAAACACCTTAAAACGCGCATTTTTACCTCAGAAACGCGCAAAAACACCTTAAAATGCGCATTACCTCAGAAACGCGCAAAAACACCTTAAAAC
>NW_026513640.1:162500-165000 GCF_027244095.1 Hemicordylus capensis | reverse complement strand
CTAACCCTAACCCTAACCCTAACCCTAACCCTAACCCTAACCCTAACCCTAACCCTAACCCTAACCCTAACCCTAACCCTAACCCTAACCCTAACCCTAACCCTAACCCTAACCCTAACCCTAACCCTAACCCTAACCCTAACCCTAACCCTAACCCTAACCCTAACCCTAACCCTAACCCTAACCCTAACCCTAACCCTAACCCTAACCCTAACCCTAACCCTAACCCTAACCCTAACCCTAACCCTAACCCTAACCCTAACCCTAACCCTAACCCTAACCCTAACCCTAACCCTAACCCTAACCCTAACCCTAACCCTAACCCTAACCCTAACCCTAACCCTAACCCTAACCCTAACCCTAACCCTAACCCTAACCCTAACCCTAACCCTAACCCTAACCCTAACCCTAACCCTAACCCTAACCCTAACCCTAACCCTAACCCTAACCCTAACCCTAACCCTAACCCTAACCCTAACCCTAACCCTAACCCTAACCCTAACCCTAACCCTAACCCTAACCCTAACCCTAACCCTAACCCTAACCCTAACCCTAACCCTAACCCTAACCCTAACCCTAACCCTAACCCTAACCCTAACCCTAACCCTAACCCTAACCCTAACCCTAACCCTAACCCTAACCCTAACCCTAACCCTAACCCTAACCCTAACCCTAACCCTAACCCTAACCCTAACCCTAACCCTAACCCTAACCCTAACCCTAACCCTAACCCTAACCCTAACCCTAACCCTAACCCTAACCCTAACCCTAACCCTAACCCTAACCCTAACCCTAACCCTAACCCTAACCCTAACCCTAACCCTAACCCTAACCCTAACCCTAACCCTAACCCTAACCCTAACCCTAACCCTAACCCTAACCCTAACCCTAACCCTAACCCTAACCCTAACCCTAACCCTAACCCTAACCCTAACCCTAACCCTAACCCTAACCCTAACCCTAACCCTAACCCTAACCCTAACCCTAACCCTAACCCTAACCCTAACCCTAACCCTAACCCTAACCCTAACCCTAACCCTAACCCTAACCCTAACCCTAACCCTAACCCTAACCCTAACCCTAACCCTAACCCTAACCCTAACCCTAACCCTAACCCTAACCCTAACCCTAACCCTAACCCTAACCCTAACCCTAACCCTAACCCTAACCCTAACCCTAACCCTAACCCTAACCCTAACCCTAACCCTAACCCTAACCCTAACCCTAACCCTAACCCTAACCCTAACCCTAACCCTAACCCTAACCCTAACCCTAACCCTAACCCTAACCCTAACCCTAACCCTAACCCTAACCCTAACCCTAACCCTAACCCTAACCCTAACCCTAACCCTAACCCTAACCCTAACCCTAACCCTAACCCTAACCCTAACCCTAACCCTAACCCTAACCCTAACCCTAACCCTAACCCTAACCCTAACCCTAACCCTAACCCTAACCCTAACCCTAACCCTAACCCTAACCCTAACCCTAACCCTAACCCTAACCCTAACCCTAACCCTAACCCTAACCCTAACCCTAACCCTAACCCTAACCCTAACCCTAACCCTAACCCTAACCCTAACCCTAACCCTAACCCTAACCCTAACCCTAACCCTAACCCTAACCCTAACCCTAACCCTAACCCTAACCCTAACCCTAACCCTAACCCTAACCCTAACCCTAACCCTAACCCTAACCCTAACCCTAACCCTAACCCTAACCCTAACCCTAACCCTAACCCTAACCCTAACCCTAACCCTAACCCTAACCCTAACCCTAACCCTAACCCTAACCCTAACCACCCAACCCTAACCCTAACCCTAACCCTAACCCTAACCCTAACCCTAACCCTAACCCTAACCCTAACCCTAACCCTAACCCTAACCCTAACCCTAACCCTAACCCTAACCCTAACCCTAACCCTAACCCTAACCCTAACCCTAACCCTAACCCTAACCCTAACCCTAACCCTAACCCTAACCCTAACCCTAACCCTAACCCTAACCCTAACCCTAACCCTAACCCTAACCCTAACCCTAACCCTAACCCTAACCCTAACCCTAACCCTAACCCTAACCCTAACCCTAACCCTAACCCTAACCCTAACCCTAACCCTAACCCTAACCCTAACCCTAACCCTAACCCTAACCCTAACCCTAACCCTAACCCTAACCCTAACCCTAACCCTAACCCTAACCCTAACCCTAACCCTAACCCTAACCCTAACCCTAACCCTAACCCTAACCCTAACCCTAACCCTAACCCTAACCCTAACCCTAACCCTAACCCTAACCCTAACCCTAACCCTAACCCTAACCCTAACCCTAACCCTAACCCTAACCCTAACCCTAACCCTAACCCTAACCCTAACCCTAACCCTAACCCTAACCCTAACCCTAACCCTAACCCTAACCCTAACCCTAACCCTAACCCTAACCCTAACCCTAACCCTAACCCTAACCCTAACCCTAACCCTAACCCTAACCCTAACCCTAACCCT
>NW_026513640.1:0-155000 GCF_027244095.1 Hemicordylus capensis | reverse complement strand
ACGCCCAAAAATCATCAGAAATCATCAGAAATAATCTCAGAGGCCCAGAAATCGTCAGAAATCATCTCAGAGGCCCAGAAATCATCAGAAATCATCTCAGACGCCCAGAAATCATCAGAAATCATCAGAAATCATCAGAAATCAACTAAGAGGCCCAGAAATCATCAGAAATCATCTCAGACGCCCAGAAATCATCAGAACTCATCAGAAATCATCAGAAATGAACTAAGAGGCCCAGAAATCATCAGAAATCATCAGAAATCATCTCAGACGCCAAGAAATCATCAGAAATCATCAGAAATCATCTCAGATGCGCAGAAATCATCAGAAATCATCAGAAATCATCTCAGACACCCAGAAATCATCAGAAATCATCAGAAATCATCTCAGACGCCCAGAAATCATCAGAAATCATCTGAGAAGCCAAGAAATCATCAGAAATCATCAGAAATCATCTCAGATCCCCAGAAATCATCAGAAATCATCAGAAATCATCTCAGAGGCACAAAAATCTTCTGAAATCATCAGAAATCATCCAAAATCTACTAAGAGGCCCAGAAATCATCAGAAATCATCTCAGACGCCCAGAAATCATCAGAAATCATCAGAAATCATCTCAGACGCCCAGAAATCATCAGAAATCAACTAAGAGGCCCAGAAATCATCAGAAATAATCAGAAATCATATCAGGGAGCCAGAAATCATCAGAAATCATAAGAAATCATCTCAGACGCTCAGAAATAATCAGAAATCATCTCAAGACGCCCAGAAATCATCAGAAATCATCTCAGACGCCCAGAAATCAGCAGAAATCATCAGAAACCATCACAGATGCCCAGAAATCATCAGAAAACATCAGAAATCATCTCAGACACTCAGAAATCATCAGAAATCATCAGAAATCATCTCAGATGCCCAGAAATCATCAGAAATAATCAGAAATCATCTCAGATGCTGAGAAATCATCAGAAATCATAAGAAATCATCTCAGACGCTGAGAAATCATCAGATATCATCAGAAATCATCAGAAATCAACTAAGAGGCCCAGAAATCATCAGAAATAATCAGAAATCATCTCAGACGCCCAGAAATCATCAGAAATCATCAGAAATCATCTCATATGCCCAGAAATAATCAGAAATCATCAGAAATCATCTCAGACACCCAGAAATCATCAGAAATCATCAGAAATCATCAGAAATCAACTAAGCGACCCAGAAATCATCAGAAATCATCAGAAATCATCTCAGACGCCCAGAAATCATCAGAAATAATCAGAAATCATCTCAGACGCCCAGAAATCATCAGAAATCAACTAAGAGGCCCAGAAATCATCAGAAATAATCAGAAATCATATCAGAGAGCCAGAAATCATCAGAAATCATAAGAAATCATCTCAGACTCTCAGAAATAATCAGAAATCATCTCAAGACGCCCAGAAATCATCAGAAATCATCAGAAATCATCTCAGACGCCCAGAAATCAGCAGAAATCATCAGAAATCATCGCAGACGCCCAGAAATCATCAGAAATCATCAGAAACCATCACAGATGCCCAGAAATCATCAGAAAACATCAGAAATCATCTCAGACACTCAGAAATCATCAGAAATCATCAGAAATCATCTCAGATGCCCAGAAATCATCAGAAATAATCAGAAATCATCTCAGATGCCGAGAAATCATCAGAAATCATAAGAAATCATCTCAGACGCTGAGAAATCATCAGATATCATCAGAAATCATCAGAAATCAACTAAGAGGCCCAGAAATCATCAGAAATAATCAGAAATCATCTCAGACGCCCAGAAATCATCAGAAATCATCAGAAATCATCTCATATACCCAGAAATAATCAGAAATCATCAGAAATCATCTCAGACACCCAGAAATCATCAGAAATCATCAGAAATCATCTCAGACGCACAGAAATCATCAGAAATCATAAGAAATCATCTCAGACACCCAGAAATAATCAGAAATCATCTGAAATCATCTAAGAGGGCCAGAAATCATCAGAAATCAACAGAAATCATTTCACACACCCAGAAATCATCAGAAATCATATGAAATCATCTCAGACGCTCAGAAATCATCAGAAATCATCAGAAATCATCCCAGACGCCCAGAAATCATCAGAAATCATCAGAAATCATCATAAAACAACTAAGAGGCGCAGAAATCTTCAGAAATCATCTCAGACGCCAAGAAATCATCAGAAATCATATGAAATCAAGTCAGACGCTCAGAAATCATCTCAGACACACAGAAATCATCAGAAATCATCAAAAATCATCAGAAATCATCTCAGATGCCCAGAAATCATCTAAGAGGCTCAGAAATCATCAGAAATCATCTCAGACGCCCAGAAATCATCAGAAATCATCATAAAACAACTTAGAGGCCCAGAAATGATCAGAAATCATCAGAAATCATCTCAGACGCCCAGAAATCATCAGAAATCATCTCAGACACTCAGAAATCATCAGAAATCATCAGAAATCATCTCGGACACCCAGAAATCATCAGAAATCATCAGAAATCATGAGAAATCATCTCAGACACCCAGAAATCATCAGTAATCTTCAGAAATCATTTCAGACACCCAGAAATCATCAGAAACCATCTAAGAGGCCCTGAAATCATCAGAAATCATCTCAGACGCCCAGAAATCATCAGAAATCATCAGAAACCATCTCAGACGCCCAGAAATCATCAGAAATCATCAGAAATCATCAGAAATCAACTAAGAGGCCCTGAAATCATCAGAAATCATCAGAAATCATCTCAGATGCCCAGAAATCATCAGAAATCATCAGAAATATTCAGAAATCATCTCAGACGCTCAGAAATCATCAGAAATCATCAGAAATCAGCTCAGACGCCCAGAAATCATCAGAAATCATCTCAGATGCCCAGAAATCATCAGAGATCATCAGAAATCATCAGAAATCAACTAAGAGGCCCAGAAATCATCAGAAATCATCAGAAATCATCTCAGATGCCCAGAAATCATCAAAAATCATCAGAAATCATCTCAGACGCTAAGAAATCATCAGAAATCATCAGAAATCATCTAAGAGGCCCTGAAATCATCAGAAATAATCTCAGACGCCCAGAAATCATCAGAAATCATAAGATATCATCTCAGACGCCCAGGAATCATCAGATATCATCAGAAATCATCAGAAATCATCTCAGACAGCCAGAAATCACCAGAAATCATCAGAAATCAACTAAGAGGCCCAGAAATCATCAGAAATCATCAGAAATCTTCTCAGAGGCCCAGAAATCATCAGAAATCATCAGAAATCATCTCAGACGCCCAGAAATCATCAGAAATCATCAGAAATCATCTCAGATGCCCAGAAATCATCAGAAATCATCAGAAATCATCAGAAATCAACTAAGAGGCCCAGAAATCATCAGAAATCATCAGAAATCATCTCAGACGCCCAGAAATCATCAGAAATCATCAGAAATCATCTCAGATGCCCAGAAATCATCAGAAATCATCTCAGATCCCCAGAAATCATCAGAAATCATCTCAGAGGCACAAAAATCTTATGAAATCATCAGAAATCATCCAAAATCTACTAAGAGGCCCAGAAATCATCAGAAATCATCAGAAATCATCAGAAATCATCTCAGACGCCCAGAAATCATCAGAAATCAACTAAGAGGCCCAGAAATCATCAGCAATAATCAGAAATCATATCAGAGAGCCAGAAATCATCAGAAATCATAAGAAATCATCTCAGACGCCCAGAAATCATCATAAATCATCAGAAATCATCTCAGACGCCCAGAAATCATCAGAAATCAACTAAGAGGCCCAGAAATCATCAGAAATAATCAGAAATCATCTCAGAAGCCCAGAAATCATCAGAAATCATCTCAGATGCCCAGAAATCATCAGAAATCATCAGGAATCATCTCAGACGCCCAGAAATCATCAGAAATCATCAGATATCATCGGAAAAAAATTAAGAGGCCCAGAAATCATCAGAAATCATCAGATATATCTCAGATGCCCAGAAATCATCAGAAATCATATGAAATCATCTCAGATGCCCAGAAATCATCAGAAATTATCATAAATCATCTCAGACGCCCAGAAATCATCAGAAATCATCAGAAATCATCTCAGAGGCCCAGAAATCATCAGAAATCATCAGAAATCATCTCAGAAGCCCAGAAATAATCTGAAATCATCTAAGAGGGCCAGAAATCATCAGAAATCATCAGAAATCATCTCAGATGCCCAGAAATAATCAGAAATCATTAGAAATCATCTCAGATGCCCAGAAATCATCAGAAATCATCAGAAATCACCAGAAATCATCTCAGACGCCCAGAAATCATCAGAAATCATAAGAAATCATCTCAGACACCCAGAAATCATCAGAAATCATCTGAAATCATCTAAGAGGGCCAGAAATCATCAGAAATCAACAGAAATCATTTCACACACCCAGAAATCATCAGAAATCATATGAAATCATCTCAGACGCTCAGAAATCATCAGAAATCATCTCAGACATACAGAAATCATCAGAAATCATCAGAAATCATCCCAGACGCCCAGAAATCATCAGAAATCATCAGAAATCATCATAAAACAACTAAGAGGCGCAGAAATCTTCAGAAATCATCTCAGACGCCAAGAAATCATCAGAAATCATATGAAATCAAGTCAGACGCTCAGAAATCATCTCAGACACACAGAAATCATCAGAAATCATCAAAAATCATCAGAAATCATCTCAGATGCCCAGAAATCATCTAAGAGGCCCAGAAATCATCAGAAATCATCAGAAATCATCTCAGACACCCAGAAATCATGAGAAATAATAAGAAATCATCTCAGACGCCCAGAAATCATCAGAAATCATCATAAAACAACTTAGAGGCCCAGAAATGATCAGAAATCATCAGAAATCATCTCAGACGCCCAGAAATAATCAGAAATCATCTCAGACACTCAGAAATCATCAGAAATCATCAGAAATCATCTCGGACACCCAGAAATCATCAGAAATCATGAGAAATCATCTCAGACACCCAGAAATCATCAGTAATCATCAGAAATCATTTCAGACACCCAGAAATCATCAGAAATCATCTCAGACGCCCAGAAATCATCAGAAATCATAAGAAACCATCTCAGATGCCCAGAAATCATCAGAAATCATCAGAAATCATCAGAAATCAACTAAGAGGCCCTGAAATCATCAGAAATCATCAGAAATCATCTCAGATGCCCAGAAATCATCAGAAATCATCAGAAATATTCAGAAATCATCTCAGACGCTCAGAAATCATCAGAAATCATCAGAAATCAGCTCAGACGCCCAGAAATCATCAGAAATCATCTCAGATGCCCAGAAATCATCAGAGATCATCAGAAATCATCAGAAATCAACTAAGAGGCCCAGAAATCATCAGAAATCATCAGAAATCATCTCAGACACCCAGAAATCACCAGAAATCATCAGAAATCAACTAAGAGGCTCAGAAATCATCAGAAATAATCAGAAATCATCTCAGACGCCCAGAAATCATCAGAAATCATCAGAAATCATCTCAGATGCCCAGAAATCATCAGAAATAATCATAAATCATCAAAAATCAACTAAGAGGACCAGAAATCATCAGAAATAATCAGAAATCAACTAAGACGCCCAGAAATCATCAGAAATCATCAGAAATCATCTCAGATGCCCAGAAATAATCAGAAATCATCAAAAATAATCTCAGACGCTAAGAAATCATCAGAAATCATCAGAAATCATCTCAGCTGCCCAGAAATCATCAGAAATCATCAGAAATCAACTAAGAGGCCCAGAAATCATCAGAAATTATCAGAAATCATCTCAGACACTCAGAAATCATCTGAAATCATAAGAAAACATCTCAGACGCCCAGAAATCATCAAAAATCATCTGAGATGCCCAGAAAACATCAGAAATAGTATGAAATCATCTCAGATGCCCAGAAATCATCAGAAATCATCTCAGACGCCCAGAAATCATCAGAAATCATCAGAAATCACCTCAGATGCCCAGAAATCATCAGAAATCATCTAAGAGGCCCAGAAATCATCAGAAATCATCAGAAATCATTTCAGACGCCCAGAAATCATCAGAAATCATCAGAAATCATCTCAGAGGCCCAGAAATCGTCAGAAATCATCTCAGAGGCCCAGAAATCATCAGAAATCATCAGAAATCATCTCAGACGCCCAGAAATCATCAGAAATCATCAGAAATCATCTCAGATGCCCAGAAATCATCAGAAATCATCAGAAATCATCAGAAATCAACTAAGAGGCCCAGAAATCATCAGAAATCATCTCAGACGCCCAGAAATCATCAGAAATTATCAGAAATCATCAGAAATAAACTAAGAGGCCCAGAAATAATCAGAAATCATCAGAAATCATCTCAGACGCCCAGAAATCATCAGAAATCATCAGAAATCCTCTCAGATGCACAGAAATCATCAGAAATCATCAGAAATCATCTCAGATGCCCAGAAATCATCAGAAATCATCTGAGAAGCCAAGAAATCATCAGAAATCATCAGAAATCATCTCAGATCCCCAGAAATCATCAGAAATCATCAGAAATCATCTCAGAGGCACAAAAATCTTCTGAAATCATCAGAAATCATCCAAAATCTACTAAGAGGCCCAGAAATCATCAGAAATCATCTCAGACGCCCAGAAATCATCAGAAATCATCAGAAATCATCTCAGACGCCCAGAAATCATCAGAAATCAACTAAGAGGCCCAGAAATCATCAGAAATCATCAGAAATCATATCAGAGAGCCAGAAATCATCAGAAATCATAAGAAATCATTTCAGACACTCAGAAATAATCAGAAATCATCTCAGACGCCCAGAAATAATCAGAAATCATCAGAAATCATCTCAGACGCCCACAAATCAGCAGAAATCATCAGAAATCATCTCAGACGCTGAGAAATCATCAGATATCATCAGAAATCATCAGAAATCAACTAAGAGGTCCAGAAATCATCAGAAATCATCAGAAATCATCTCAGACGCCCAGAAATCATCAGAAATCATCAGAAATCAACTAAGATGCCCAGAAATCATCAGAAATCATCAGAAATCATCTCAGAAGCCCAGAAATCATCAGAAATCATCTCAGATGCCCAGAAATCATCAGAAATCATCAGGAATCATCTCAGACGCCCAGAAATCATCAGAAATCATCAGATATCATATGAAATCATCTCAGATGCCCAGAAATCATCAGAAATCATCATAAATCATCTCAGAGGCCCTGAAATCATCAGAAATCATCAGAAATCATCTCAGAGGCCCAGAAATCATCAGAATTCATCAGAAATCATCTCAGAAGCCCAGAAATAATCTGAAATCATCTGAAATCATCTAAGAGGGCCAGAAATCATAAGAAATCATCAGAAATCATCTCAGATGCCCAGAAATCATCAGAAATCATCAGAAATCATCTCAGATGCCCAGAAATCATCAGAATTCATCTAAGCGACCCAGAAATCATCAGAAATCATCTCAGACGGCCAGAAATCATAAGAAATCATCTCAGACACCCAGAAATCATCAGAAATCATCTGAAATCATCTAAGAGGGCCAAAAATCATCAGAAATCATCAGAAATCATCTCAGACGCCCAGAAATCATCAGAAATCATCAGAAATCATTTCAGACGCCCAGAAATCATCAGAAATCATCTAAGAGGCCCTGAAATCATCGAGCATCTCAGACGCCCAGAAATCATCAGAAATCACAAGAAATCATCTCAGACGCCCAGAAATCATCAGAAATCATCAGAAATCAACTAAGAGGCCCAGAAATCATCAGAAATCATCAGAAATCATCTCAGATGCCCAGAAATAATCAGAAATCATCAGAAATCATCTCAGACGCTAAGAAATCATCAGAAATCATCAGAAATCATCTCAGATGCCCAGAAATCATCAGAAATCATCAGATATCAACTAAGAGGCCTAGAAATCATCAGAAATCATCAGAAATCATCTCAGACGCTCAGAAATCATCTGAAATCATAAGAAAACATCTCAGACGCCCAGAAATCATCAGAAATCATCAAAAATCATCTCAGATGCCCAGAAAACATCAGAAATCATATGAAATCATTTCAGATGCCCAGAAATCATCAGAAATCATCTCAGACGCCCAGAAATCATCAGAAATCATCAGAAATCACCTCAGATGCCCAGAAATCATCAGAAATCATCTAAGAGGCCCAGAAATCATCAGAAATCATCAGAAATAATCTCAGAGGCCCAGAAATCGTCAGAAATCATCTCAGAGGCCCAGAAATCATCAGAAATCATCAGAAATCATCTCAGACGCCCATAAATCATCAGAAATAATAAGAAATCATCTCAGATGCCCAGAAATCATCAGAAATCATCAGAAATCATCAGAAATCAACTAAGAGGCACAGAAATCATCAGAAATCATCTCAGATTCCCAGAAATCATCAGAACTCATCAGAAATCATCAGAAATAAACTAAGAGACCCAGAAATCATCAGAAATCATCAGAAATCATCTCAGACGCCAAGAAATCGTCAGAAATCATCAGAAATCATCTCAGATGCCCAGAAATCATCAGAAATCATCTGAGAAGCCAAGAAATCATCAGAAATCATCAGAAATCATCTCAGATCCCGAGAAATCATCAGAAATCATCAGAAATCATCTCAGAGGCACAAAAATCTTCTGAAATCATCAGAAATCATCCAAAATCTACTAAGAGGCCCAGAAATCATCAGAAATCATCTCAGACGCCCAGAAATCATCAGAAATCATCTCAGACGCCCAGAAATCATCAGAAATCAACTAAGACGCCCAGAAATCATCAAAAATAATCAGAAATCATATCAGAGAGCCAGAAATCATCAGAAATCATAAGAAATCATCTCAGACGCCCAGAAATAATCAGAAATCATCTCAGACGCCCAGAAATCATCAGAAATCATCAGAAATCATCTCAGACGCCCAGAAATCAGCAGAAATCAGCAGAAATCATCGCAGACGCTCAGAAACCATCAGAAATCATCAGAAACCATCACAGATGCCCAGAAATCATCAGAAAACATCAGAAATCATCTCAGACACTCAGAAATCATCAGAAATCATCAGAAATCATCTCAGATGCCCAGAAATCATCAGAAATCATCAGAAATCATCTCAGATGCTGAGAAATCATCAGAAATCATAAGAAATCATCTCAGACGCTGAGAAATCATCAGATATCATCAGAAATCATCAGAAATCAACTAAGAGGCCCAGAAATTATCAGAAATCATCAGAAATCATCTCAGACGCCCAGAAATCATCAGAAATCATCAGAAATCATCAGAAATCAACTAAGAGGCCCAGAAATCATCAGAAATCATCAGAAATCATCTCAGAAGCCCAGAAATCATCAGAAATCATCTCAGAAGCCCAGAAATCATCAGAAATCATCAGGAATCATCTCAGACGCCCAGAAATCATCAGAAATCATCAGATATCATCGGAAAAAAATTAAGAGGCCCAGAAATCATCAGAAACCATCAGATATATCTCAGATGCCCAGAAATCATCAGAAATCATATGAAATCATCTCAGATGCCCAGAAATCATCAGAAATCATCATAAATCATCTCAGACGCCCAGAAATCATCAGAAATCATCAGAAATCATGAGAAATCATCTCAGACACCCAGAAATCATCAGTAATCATCAGAAATCATTTCAGACACCCAGAAATCATCAGAAATCATCTAAGAGGCCCTGAAATCATCAGAAATCATCTCAGACGCCCAGAAATCATCAGAAATCATAAGAAACCATCTCAGATGCCCAGAAATCATCAGAAATCATCAGAAATTATCAGAAATCATCTAAGAGGCCCTGAAATCATCAGAAATCATCAGAAATCATCTCAGATGCCCAGAAATCATCTTAAATCATCAGAAATAATCAGAAATCATCTCAGACGCTCAGAAATCATCAGAAATCATCAGAAATCAGCTCAGAAAACCAGAAATCATCAGAAATCATCTCAGATGCCCAGAAATCATCAGAGATCATCAGAAATCATCAGAAATCAACTAAGAGGCCCAGAAATCATCAGAAATCATCAGAAATCATCTCAGATGCCCAGAAATCATCAGAAATCATCTCAGACGCTAAGAAATCATCAGAAATCATCAGAAATCATCTCAGCTGCCCAGAAATCATCAGAAATCATCAGAAATCATCAGAAATCAACTAAGAGGCCCAGAAATCATCAGAAATCATCAGAAATCATCTCAGAAGCCCAGAAATCATCAGAAATCATCTCAGATGCCCAGAAATCATCAGAAATCATCAGAAATCATCTCAGACGCTAAGAAATCATCAGAAATCATCAGAAATCATCTCAGCTGCCCAGAAATCATCAGAAATCATCAGAAATCATCAGAAATCAACTAAGAGACCCTGAAATCATCAGAAATCATCAGAAATCATCTCAGAAGCCCAGAAATCATCAGAAATCATCTCAGACGCTCAGAAATCATCAGAAATCATCAGAAATCAGCTCAGAAAACCAGAAATCATCAGAAATCATCTCAGATGCCCAGAAATCATCAGAGATCATCAGAAATCATCAGAAATCAACTAAGAGGCCCAGAAATCATCAGAAATCATCAGAAATCATCTCAGATGCCCAGAAATCATCAGAAATCATCTCAGACGCTAAGAAATCATCAGAAATCATCAGAAATCATCTCAGCTGCCCAGAAATCATCAGAAATCATCAGAAATCATCAGAAATCAACTAAGAGGCCCAGAAATCATCAGAAATCATCAGAAATCATCTCAGAAGCCCAGAAATCATCAGAAATCATCTCAGAAGCCCAGAAATCATCAGAAATCATCTCAGATGCCCAGAAATCATCAGAAATCATCAGAAATCATCTCAGACGCTAAGAAATCATCAGAAATCATCTCAGCTGCCCAGAAATCATCAGAAATAATCAGAAATCATCAGAAATCAACTAAGAGACCCAGAAATCATCAGAAATCATCAGAAATCATCTCAGAAGCCCAGAAATCATCAGAAATCATCTCAGATGCCCAGAAATCATCAGAAATCATCAGGAATCATCTCAGACGCCCAGAAATAATCAGAAATCATCAGATATCATCGGAAAAAAATTAAGAGGCCCAGAAATCATCAGAAATCATCAGATATATCTCAGAAGCCCAGAAATAATCTGAAATCATCTAAGAGGGCCAGAAATCATCAGAAATCATCAGAAATCATCTCAGATGCCCAGAAATCATCAGAAATCATTAGAAATCATCTCAGATGCCCAGAAATGATCAGAATTCATATAAGCGACCCAGAAATCATCAGAAATCATCAGAAATCATCTCAGACGCCCAGAAATCATCAGAAATCATAAGAAATCATCTCAGACACCCAGAAATCATCAGAAATCATCTGAAATCATCTAAGAGGGCCAGAAATCATCAGAAATCAACAGAAATCATTTCACACACCCAGAAATCATCAGAAATCATATGAAATCATCTCAGACGCTCAGAAATCATCAGAAATCATCTCAGACACACAGAACTCATCAGAAATCATCAGAAATCATCTCAGACGCCCAGAAATCATCAGAAATCATCAGAAATCATCATACAACAACTAAGAGGCGCAGAAATCTTCAGAAATCATCTCAGACGCCAAGAAATCATCAGAAATCATATGAAATCAAGTCAGACGCTCAGAAATCATCTCAGACACACAGAAATCATCAGAAATCATCAAAAATCATCAGAAATCATCTCAGATGCCCAGAAATCATCTAAGAGGCCCAGAAATCATCAGAAATCATCAGAAATCATCTCAGACACCCAGAAATCATGAGAAATCATAAGAAATCATCTCAGACGCCGAGAAATCATCAGAAATCATCATAAAACAACTTAGAGGCCCAGAAATGATCAGAAATCATCAGAAATCATCTCAGACGCCCAGAAATAATCAGAAATCATCTCAGACACTCAGAAATCATCAGAAATCATCAGAAATCATCTCAGACACCCAGAAATCATCAGAAATCATCAGAAATAATGAGAAATCATCTCAGACACCCAGAAATCATCAGTAATCATCAGAAATCATTTCAGACACCCAGAAATCATCAGAAATCATCTAAGAGGCCCTGAAATCATCAAAAATCATCTCAGACGCCCAGAAATCATCAGAAATCATAAGAAACCATCTCAGATGCCCAGAAATCATCAGAAATCATCAGAAATCAACTAAGAGGCCCTGAAATCATCAGAAATCATCAGAAATCATCTCAGATGCCCAGAAATCATCAGAAATCATCAGAAATCATCAGAAATCATCTCAGACGCTCAGAAATCATCAGAAATCATCAGAAATCAGCTCAGACGCCCAGAAATCATCAGAAATCATCTCAGATGCCCAGAAATCATCAGAGATCATCAGAAATCATCAGAAATCAACTAAGAGGCCCAGAAATCATCAGAAATCATCAGAAATCATCTCAGATGCCCAGAAATCATCAGAAATCATCAGAAATCATCTCAGACGCTAAGAAATCATCAGAAATCATCAGAAATCATCTCAGCTGCCCAGAAATCATCAGAAATCATCAGAAATCAACTAAGAGGCCCAGAAATCATCAGAAATCATCAGAAACCACCTCAGAAGCTCAGAAATCATCTGAAATCATAAGAAGACATCTCAGACGCCCAGAAATCATCAGAAATCATCAGAAATCATCTCAGATGCCCAGAAAACATCCAAAATCATATGAAATCATCTCAGATGCCCAGAAATCATCAGAAATCATCTCAGATGCCCAGAAATCATCAGAAATCATCAGAAATCACCTCAGATACCCAGAAATCATCAGAAATCATCTAAGAGGCCCAGAAATCATCAGAAATCATCAGAAATCATTTCAGATGCCCAGAAATCATCAGAAATCATCAGAAATCATCTGAGAGGCCCAGAAATCATCAGAAATCATCTCAGACGCCCAGAAATCATCAGAAATCATCAGAAATCATCTCAGACACCCAGAAATCATCAGAAATCATCAGAAATAATCTCAGACGCCCAGAAATAATCAGAAATCATCAGAAATCATCAGAAATAAACTAAGAGGCCCAGAAATCATCAGAAATCATCAGAAATAATCTCAGACGCCCAGAAATCATCAGAAATCATCAGAAATCCTCTCAGACGCCCAGAAATCATCAGAAATCATCAGAAATCGTCAGAAATCATCTCAGATGCCCAGAAATCATCAGAAATCATCTGAGAATCCAAGAAATCATCAGAAATCATCAGAAATCATCTCAGATCCCCAGAAATCATCAGAAATCATCAGAAATCATCTCAGAGGCACAAAAATCTTCTGAAATCATCAGAAATCATCCAAAATCTACTAAGAGGCCCAGAAATCATCAGAAATCATCTCAGACGCCCAGAAATCATCAGAAATCATCAGAAAATATCTCAGATGCCCAGAAATCATCAGAAATCAACTAAGAGGCCCAGAAATCATCAGAAAGAATCAGAAATCATATCAGAGAGCCAGAAATCATCAGAAATCATAAGAAATCATCTCAGACACTCAGAAATCATCAGAAATCATCTCAGACGCCCAGATATCATCAGAAATAATCAGAAATCATCTCAGACGCCCAGAAATCAGCAGAAATCATCAGAAATCATCGCAGACGCCCAGAAATCATCAGAAATCATCAGAAACCATCTCAGACGCTGAGAAATCATCAGATATCATCAGAAATCATCAGAAATCAACTAAGAGGCTCAGAAATCATCAGAAATCATCAGAAATCATCTCAGACGCCCAGAAATCATCAGAAATCATCAGAAATCAACTAAGAGGCCCAGAAATCATCAGAAATCATCAGAAATCATCTCAGCCACCCAGAAATCATCAGAAATCATCAGAAATCATCAGAAATCAACTAAGAGGCCCAGAAATCATCAGAAATCATCAGAAATCATCTCAGAAGCCCAGAAATCATCAGAAATCATCTCAGACGCCCAGAAATCATCAGAAATCATCAGAAATCATCTCAGACGCCCAGAAATCATCAGAATTCATCAGATATCATCGGAAATCAGCTAAGAGGCCCAGAAATCATCAGAAATCATATGAAATCATCTCAGATGCCCAGAAATCATCAGAAATCATCATAAATCATCTCAGACGCCCAGAAATCATCAGAAATCATCAGAAATCATCTCAGAGGCCCAGAAAACATCAGAAATCATATGAAATCATCTCAGATGCCCAGAAATCATCAGAAATCATCTCAGACGCTCAGAAATCATCAGAAATCATCAGAAATCATCTCAGACGCCCAGAAATCATCAGAAATCATCAGAAATCATCAGAAATCATCAGAAATCATCTCAGACGCCCAGAAATCATCAGAAATCATCTAAGAGGACCAGAAATCATCAGAAATCATGAGAAATCATCTCAGACACCCAGAAATCATCAGAAATCATCAGAGATCACAAGAAATCATCTCAGACGCCCTGAAATCACCTGAAATCATCAGCAATCAACTAAGAGGCCCAGAAATTATCAGAAATCATCAGAAATCACAAGAAATCATCTCAGACGCTCAGAAATCCTCAGAAATCATCAGAAAACAACTAGGAGGCCCAGAAATCATCAGAAATCATCAGAAATCATCTCAGACACCCAGAAATCATCAGAGATCATCAGAAATCATCTGAAAGGCCAAGAAATCATCAGAAATCATCAGAAATCATCTCAGACTCCGAAAAATCATCAGAAATCATCAGAAATCATCTCAGACGCCCAGAAATCATCAGAAATCATCAGAAATCATCTCAGACGCCAAGAAATCATCAGAAATCATCAGAAATCATCTCAGACGCCTAGAAATCGTCAGAAATCATCAGAAATCATCTCAGACGCCCAGAAATCATCAGAAATCATCAGAAATCATATCAGAGGCCCAGAAATCATCAGAAATCAACTCAGACACCCAGAAATCATCATAAATCATCTCAGGCACCAAGAAATCATCAGAAATCATCAGAAATCATCTCAGAGGCCCAGAATTAATCAGAAATCTTCTAAGAGGCGCTGAAATCATCAAAAATCATCAAAAATCATCTCAGATGCCCAGAAATCATCAGAAATCATCAGAAATCATCTCAGACGCCCAGAAATCATCAGAAATCATCAGAAATCATCAAAGAGGCCCAGATATCACCATATATCATCAGAAATCATCTAAGAGGCCCAGAAATCATCAGAAATCATAAGAAATCATCTCAGACGCCCAGAAATCATCAGAAATCATCAGAAATCATCTCAGACGCCAAGAAATCATCAGAAATCATCAGAAATCATCTCAGACGCCTAGAAATCGTCAGAAATCATCAGAAATCATCTCAGACGCCCAGAAATCATCAGAAATCATCAGAAATCATATCAGAGGCCCAGAAATCATCAGAAATCAACTCAGACACCCAGAAATCATCAGAAATCATCTCAGACGCCCAGAAATCATCAGAAATCATCAGAAATCATCAAAGAGGCCCAGATATCACCATATATCATCAGAAATCATCTAAGAGGCCCAGAAATCATCAGAAATCATAAGAAATCATCTCAGACGCTCAGAAATCATCAGAAATCATGAGAAATCATCTCAGACGCTCAGAAATCATCAGAAATCATCAGAAATAATCAGAAATCATCTCAGACGCCCAGAAATCATCAGAAATCATCAGAAATCATCAGAAATCATCTCAGACGCCCAGAAATCTTCAGAAATCATCAGAAATCCTCTCAGACGCCCAGAAATCATCAGAAATCATCTCAGAGGCCCTGAAATCATCAGAAATCATCAGAAATAATCTCAGTTCCCCAGAAATCATCAGAAATCATCTCAGACGCCCAGAAATCATCAGAAATCATCTAAGAGGCCCAGAAATCATCAGAAATAATCTCAGACGCCCAGAAATCATCAGATATCGTCAGAAATAATCTCAGACGCCCAGAAATCATCAGAAAGCATAAGAAATCATCTCAGACGCCCAGAAATCATCAGAAATCATCAGAAATCATCAGAAATCATCAGAAATCATCTCAGACGCCCAGAAATCATCAGAAATCATCAGAAATCATCTCAGACGCCCAGAAATCATCAGAAATCATCAGAAATCATCAGAAATCATCTCAGATGCCCAGAAATCATCAGAAATAATCTCAGACGCCCAGAAATCATCAGATATCATCAGAAATCATCTCAGACACCCAGAAATCATCAGAAATCATCAGAAATCATCAGAAATCATCTCAGATGCCCAGAAATCATCAGAAATAATCTCAGACGCCCAGAAAACATCAGATATCATCAGAAATCATCAGAAATCATCTCAGACACCCAGAAATCATCAGAAATCATCAGAAATCAACTAAGAGGCCCAGAAATCATCAGAAATCATCAGAAATAATCTCAGATGCCCAGAAATCATCAGAAAGCATAAGAAATCATCTCAGATGCCCAGAAATCATCAGAAATCATCAAAAATCATCAGAAATCATCTCAGACGCCCAGAAATCATCAGAAATCATCAGAAATCATCTCAGACACCCAGAAATCATCAGAAATCATCAGAAATCATCTCAGATGCCCAGAAATCATCAGAAATCATCTCAGATGCCCAGAAATCATCAGATATCATCAGAAATCATCAGAAATCATCTGACACCCAGAAATCATCAGAAATCATCAGAAATCATCATAAATCAACTAAGAGGCCCAGAAATCATCAGAAATCATCAGAAATCATCTCAGACGCCCAGAAATCATCAGAAATCATCAGAAATCATCAGAAATCATCTCAGACACCCAGAAAACATCAGAAATCATCAGAAATCATCTCAGATGCCAAGAAATCATCAGAAATCATCTAAGAGGCCCAGAAATCATCAGAAATCATCAGAAATCATCAGAAATCTTCTCAGACGCCCAGAAATCATCAGAAATCATCAGAAATCATCTCAGAGGCCCTGAAATCATCAGAAATCATCAGAAATCATCTCAGTTCCCCAGAAATCATCAGAAATCATCTCAGAGGTACAGAAATCTTCTGAAAGCAGCAGAAATCATCAGAAATCTACTAAGAGGCCCAGAAAGCATCAGAAAACATCAGAAATCATCTCAGACGCCCAGAAATCATCAGAAATCATAAGAAATCATCTCAGACGCCCAGAAATCATCAGAAATCATCAGAAATCAACTAAGAGGCCCAGAAATCATCTGAAATAATCAGAAATCATCTCAGAGAGCCAGAAATCATCATAAATCATAAGAAATCATCTCAGACGCTCAGAAATCATCAGAAATCATCTCAGACGCCCAGAAATCATCAGAAATCATCTAAGAGCCCCAGAAATCATCAGATATCATCAGAAATAATCTCAGTCGCCCAGAAACCATCAGAAATCATCTCATACACCCAGAAATCATCAGAAATCATCACAAATAATCAGAAATCATCTCAGACGCCCAGAAATCATCAGAAATCATCAGAAATCAACTAAGAGGCCCAGAAATCATCAGAAATCATCAGAAATCATCTCAGACTCCCAGAAATCATCAGAAATCATAAGAAATCATCTCAGATACCCAGAAGTCATCAGAAATCATCAGAAATCATCTCAGATGCCCAGAAATCATCAGAAAACATCTCAGATATCCAGAGATCATCAGAAATCATCTCAGAATCCCAGAAATCATCAGAAATCATCAGAAATCATCTCAGACGCTCAGAAATCATCAGAAATCCTCAGAAATCCTCAGAAATCATCTCAGACGCCCAGAAATCATCAGAAATCATCAGAAATCATCTCAGACGCCCAGAAATCATCAGAAATCACCAGAAATCATCAGAAATCAACTAAGAGGCCCAGAAATCATCAGAAATCATCAAAAATCATCTCAGATGCCCAGAAATCATCAGAAATCATCTAAGAGGCCCAGAAATCATCAGAAATCATCAGAAATAATCAGAAATCTTCTCAGACGCCCAGAAATCAGCAGAAATCATGTCAGACGTTCAGAAATAATCGGAAAACATCAGAATTCATCAGAAATCATCTCAGACGCCCAGAAATCATCAAAAATCATCTCAGATGCCCAGAAATCATCAGAAATCATCAGAAATCATCTCAAACTCCCAGAAATCATCTCAGACACACACAAATCATCTCAGACGCCCAGAAATCGTCGGAAATCATCAAAAATAAGCTCATAAACCCATAAATTATCTCAGACTCCAAGAAATCATCAATGATCATCAGAAATAATCTCAAACGCCCAGAAATCATCTCAGACGCCCAGAAATCATCTCAGATGCCCAGAAATAATCAGAAATCATCTCAGACGCCAGAAATCATCAGAAATAATCAGAAATAATCTCCAGAAATCATCAGAAATCAACAGAAATCATCTCAGACGCCCAGAAATCACTTCAGAATCCATTTAATGGGCGGACGCCTTTAGGGGTTGCGCCCATTGGATTTAATGGTTGTTTCCCGGGGGGACGCCTTTAGGGGTTACAACCATTGGCATTCATGGGGGGATGCCTTTAAGGGTTGCGCCCTTTGGCTTTAATGGTTGTTTCCCGGGGGATGCCTTTATGGATTGCGCCCATTGGTTTTAATGGGGGGACGCCTTTAGCGGTTGTGCCCATTTTCTTTAATGGTTGTTTCCTGGGGGGATGAATTTAGGGGTTGCGCCCATTGGCTTTAATGGGTGGACGCCTTTAGGGGTTGTGCCCATTGGCTTTAATGGTTGTTTCCCAGGGGGACACCTTTAGGGGTTGCGCCCATTTGCTTTAATGGGGGGATGCCTTTAGGGGTTTCCCCCATTAGCTTTAATGGGGGGAGACCTTTAGGGGTTGTGCCCATTGGCTTTAATGGGGGACACCTTTAGTGGTTGCGCCCATTGGCTTTAATTGGGGGACGCCTTAAGGGGTTGCGCCCATTGCCTTTAATGGGGGGATGCCTTTAGGGGTTGCCCCCATGGCTTTAATGGGGGGACGCCTTTAGGGGTTGCGCCCATTGGCTTTAATGGTTGTTTCCCGGGGGGACGCCTTTAGGGGTTGCGCACATTGGCTTTTATAGTTGTTTCCTGGGGGGACGCCTTTAGGGGTTGCACCAATTGGCTTTAATGGGGGGACGCCTTTAGGGGTGCGCCCATTGGCTTTAATGGTTGTTTCCCGGGGGGAAGCCTTTAGGGGTTGCTCCTATTGGCTTAAATGTGGGGACACCTTTTGGGGTTGCGCGCATTGGCTTTAATAAGGGGACTCCTTTAATGGGTAAGGGTCCCCCGGGAAACAAAAATTAAAGCCAATTAGCGAAACCCCTAAAGGCGTCCCCCCGGGAAACAACCATTAAAGCCAATGGGCGCAACCCCTAAAGGCGTCCACCATTAAAGCCAATGGGTGCAACCCCTAAAGGCGTCGCCCCGGGAAACAACCATTAAAGCTAAAGGGCGCAACCCCTAATGGCGTCCCCCCATTAAAGCCAATGGGCGCAACCCCTAAAGGCGTCCCCCCGGGAAACACACATTAAAGCGGATGGGAGAAACCCCTAAAGGCATCGCCCCGGGAAAGACCCATTAAAGCGGATGGGCGCAACCCCTAAAGACGTCCCCCCAGGAAACACCCATTAAAGTGGATGGGAGCAACCCCTAAAAGTTTCCCCCCGGGAAACACCCATTAAAGCGGATAGGAGCAACCCCTAAAGGCGTCCCCCCGGGAAACACCCATTAAAGCGGATGGGAGCAACCCCTAAAGGTGTCCCCCCGGGAAACCACCATTAAAGCGGATGGGCGCAACCCCTAAAGGCGTCCCCCCGGGAAACACCCATTAAAGCGGATGGGAGCCACCCCTAAAGGCGTCCCCCCTGGAAACACCCATTAAAGCGGATGGTAGCAACCCCTAAAGGCGTCCCCCCATTAAAGCGGATGGGCGCAACCCCTAAGGCATCCCCGCATTAAAGCCAATGAGCGCAACCCCTAAAGGTGTCCCCCCGGGAAAAACCCATTAATGCGGATGGGCGCAACCTCTAAAGGCGTCCCCCTGGGAAACAACCATTAAAGCAGATGGGAGCAACCCCTAAAGGCGTCCGCCCGGGAAACACCCATTAAAGCAGATGGGAGCAACCCCTAAAGGTTTTCCCCCGGGAACCACCCATGAAAGCGGAATGGAGCAACCCCAAAAGGCGTCCCCCCATTAAAGCTAATGGGCGCAACCCCTAAAGGTGTCCCCCCGGGACACACCCATTAAAGCTGATGGCCGCAACCCCTAAAGGTGTCCCCCCGGGAAAGCACCATTAAAGCGGATGGGCGCAACCCCAAATGGCGTCCCCCCATTAAAGCAGATGGGCGCAACCCCTAAAGGCATCCCCCCTGGAAACACCCATTAAAGCAGATGGGCGCAACCCCTAAAGGTGTCTCCCCGGGAAACACCCATTAAAGCGGATGGGAGCAACCCCTAAAGGCGTCCCCCCGGGAAACACCCATTAAAGTGGATGGGTGCAACCCCTAAAGGCGTCCCCCCGGGAAACACCCATTAAAGTGGTTGGGTGCAAGCCCTAAAGGCGTCCCCCCGGGAAACAACCATTAAAGCGAATGGGAGCAACCCCTAAAGGCATCCCCCCGGGAAACACCCATTAAAGCGGATGGGCGCAACCTCTAATGGCGTCCCCCTGGGAAACACCCATTAAAGCGGATGGGAGCAACCCATAAGGGGGTCCCCCCGGGAAACACCCATTAAAGCAGATGGGAGCAACCCCTAAAGGCGTCCCCCCGGGAAACACCCATTAAAGCTGATGGTCGCAACCTCTAAAGGCGTCCCCCTGGGAAACACCCATTAAAGCGGATGGGAGCAAACCCTAAGGGCGTCCCCCCGGGAAACACCCATTTAAGCGGATGGGCGCAACCCCTAAAGGCATCCCCCCGGGAAACACCCTTTAATGCGGATGGGCGCAACCCCTAAAGGTGTCCCCCCATTAAAGCCGATGGGCGCAGCCCCTAAAGGCGTCCCCCTGGGAAACACGCATTAAAGCAGATGGGTGCAACCCCTAAAGGCGTCCCCCCGGGAAACACCCATTAAAGCAGTTGGGCACAACCCCTAAAGGCGTTCCCCCGGGAAACACCCATTAAAGCGGATGGGCGCAACTCCTAAAGGCATCCCCCCGAAACAACCATTAAAGTCAATGGGCGCAACCTCGAAAGGCATCCCCCCATTAAAGCCAATAGGCGCAATCCCTAAAGGCGTCCCCCCATTAAAGCCAATGGGCGCAACCCCTAAAGGCGTCTCCCCGGGAAACAACCATTAAAGCCAATGGGCGCAGCCCCTAAAGGCTTCCCCCCGGGAAACACCCATTAAAGCGGATGGGAGCAACCCCAAAAGGCATCCCCCCATTAAAGCCAATAGGCGCAACCCCTAAAGGCATCCCCCCACTAAAGCCAATGGGCGCAACCCCTAAAGGCATCCCCCCACCTTGCTGCCAGGGCTGATGGGGAAGGAAGAGGAAGCAGAAGCCCTGTTGAGTTTGTGGAGTCCCAGGGCTCTTCTGAGGCGCGGTATTGGGGATCTAGTATCTAACTAGGGTGTGGACTTACCTTTTAATATGTTTCCAGATGCAGTCTGCTGCCAGTCTATGGAATAGTCTGCTGTATGTGTCGGAATTAATTTCGAAGAGATGGAATTGGTTTAAAAGTTAGATGTATTATCTGAAGTGGGTAATTCAGAGGACTGTAAATTATGATAAAACTTTTCAAACTTTCTGGAGATGTCTACGGAGCAAACCATTCATTTGGCATGGTTTGTAGACGGAATCAATCTGATGGCTTTGGAGTGCACTTAGCTAGAACTTTGCTTGCTTTAGCACCTCTTTCATAATTTGCCAAAGAAAGAGTAGCTGTTTTCTAATAGATTGTGATTCTAATAGGAGGTTTGGCTTTATTTCTTTATGTTCAGCATATATGTTTTTGCTTGGTTTATTATTATAATAATCTTATTTTTTACAGTTCTGGAGCCTGGAAGTGTATGCAGCTGGTTAATCCCCTTTCCATGAAATATTGCTTTAAATGCTTCCCAAATTGTGGCTGGGCTGAATCAACAATCCGAGTTAAATTAAAAGTCAATCTTCCAATGTTTTGCATATATCTTTATTGTATAATAAATAAGTTTTCAACCAAGAAATTGGGTTATTAGAACTTTCAAAACTTAATGAGCATATTATCCAATTGTGATCTGTACAAATTTTATCACTAATAGCATCTTGAATATCGTTCTGTAGTGAACTGGAGATGAGAACATAATCAATCCTAGAACAAGTTTCATGTCTGGCAGACAAGAATGTGTAATCCCTTTCCCCTGGGTGTAACAACTGCCAAGGAACCACCAAATTAGCTTTCTTAGAGAGATATGCTATAGGGAACTTAGAAGTGGAAATATTGGGAGTATACTTGGAGGCTGACCTATCCAAAGAAGGGTTTATGGTTAAATTAAAACCACACCCATTTATCCAATCTTGAATCTTAATACTTTGAAGTTTTTAAAAGAGATTTTGAATGACAAGAGTATTTGGGGCATATATGGAACACAGTAACAAAGGTTTATCAAAAAATGTGCCCTCAATATATACAAACTGACCAAAAGAATCTTTATAGTCTTTCAAGGGTGTAAATCAGCAATTTGGGGAAAACAATGTGGCAGTTCCTTTGGACTTCGAGCTTCCAGCTGCTATCCCTGATGAGGATAATTAAACTAAACAATGTTGTTGTTCCTCTTTTAGTATGTGTTCCTTGAAGAAAAATTATATCTGTCCTTTGTTTTAAACACCTTAGAATGTTTGATAAGAACCTAAGCCATTACAATTAACTCAAAAAATATTTAAATCACCCATCTTTAAAGGACAGATTACCCATGTCAACAACTGCAAGTGCTATAACCAATTGGACTAATGTTATATCATAGGCCTTGAATCGAAATACATCATCTTTGGCAGAAACTGTTAGCATTGAAATACATTCATAACTAAACCCAGGAACTATCCTTCCCTCCCCACCAAAAAGGTGAGAGAGAAAAGTAACCAGGTTAAACCAACTAAGACAATGTTAAACAGAATTCTACAAAAGAGTGAGGAAAACCAAAACCAATGTTCCCCCTCTCCCCGAAATAGGGAGTAAATGAATCCAGTTACAAATGTGAAGAAAGCATGAAAGAGCTACTAAATGTCTATGTTCAGGGCTCTCCCCCGCTCCCGCTCCCGCTCCCATCCAGATATCTTACTAAGCATACTACATGCTTATAAAGTGGGGTGGGGGAGTATAATGTGCCAAAGCATAGGAATTAGTTCTTTAATCCTTACTAGACTCCTTTATATCAAGGGAGAAAGGAAGAGGGAGAGGACGATAAGATGAAGGTGGAAGAGGAGGAAAAGGGGGAGAGAGGGGAGGGGGGAAGAGGGGGAGAGAGGCCGGGCCGAGCTCTGCCCGCATCCATTCATTCAAGGGAGCTGCTCCTCCTCCCCCCACCCACCGAAAGCAGCTCCGTGGAGGCAGCGCAGGCTCAGCAAACACACCGGGAGGAGGGGCCGCCCCCAACTTGGGGGGCTGCAGGGGCTGCTGCTGCTGCTGCCGCCGCCGCGAAGCTCCAGCGCCCTCCTCCAGAGCGAGGGACGGGGGAAGCCCCCCTGGTCTTTTTCGGGGCCCCCAAAACTGCCCGGCACGCAGAGCGGAGACAGCGGCCGGCCCGGCCTGGGCGGCCCCCTAGAAACGGGGGAAGGAAGGCAGGCTGCCGGCGGGCCGGCCTAAGCAAGGGGCAAGAGGCAGAGCGCGGCCTAGGCCAGGCCAGGGACTCTCGGTCGCCATGGCTACCTTGGGCACCGGAAGCCGTGAACACCCGAACTGGAAACACAGACGCACAACTTCTGGTTCCTCGCGCGGAAGCGGGACTGTAGAGCGGCTTGCGTTGCTGCGTCTGGTGCCCAGCGGAAGTGATGAAAAGGAAGCGGAACTGTAGAGCGGCTCGCCTGTGTAAGTGATACTACAACGGAACTCGGGGGCTTCTGGTCCCTGGAGGAAGTGATGACCATTTGTGTAGTTCAAGAATTTAAGTCTTGCAGAAGTTGGATTGTGTTAGATGATATAAAAAGAGGAGAAGAAAAGTCCAGCGCACCATCCAGGCTCCTCTAGAACACAAATCCTGATGAAGTGTACCCATTTCTCCTCCCCCGCCCCAAGCTAAGAGTGCACCCCACAGCTGCTCCCCACAGTCTTCAGGAATTAATGTCAAAATTCGGAGGATCTTCCTACTTTTAGGCTTTCAAACGCCATCATCATGGAATGCGGCACACAATGCACTGACACAGACCATGGGGTAGTTTCTAATTTTCCTTTTATACAGGTCCTGGGTGGGTCAGGGTCTGAGGCTGCTTTTCCCAAGCCCCTCCCAAGAAGGAGAATGTTGCCTGCCTGCCTCTGAGCTCCGCTCTACCCAGCCAGCCACCGGCGTGGACGGCATCACAGCGCCCTCTGCAACTTGCAGGGACTACAACAGCGCTCCCTTGAGCAGAACGCTCTCAAGAAGCCCCGCCCACCTACGCCCACTCACGGAAGCAGCCGCCAGTGCCCCGTGCACCCATGCTCGCCGTTAATTCTCACACGCACACACGGATCGAAACACGGGTCTAAAACGTCACCTCAGCAGCGCCTGTGGGGGTGAGAAGAACTGCACCGAAGCGGAACAATAGTGTCGGGGTCCCGCTTCCGGGAGGAAGGAAAAAGGAATCGGGAGCGGATTCGGCCAGGGACCGGAAGCTGAGCGGCGCAAGCGCCTGAGCATGGAGCGGTGCGGGGAAACCATGGTAGGAGCCGCCTGGGGGACCCCGGGGGGCAGGAGGAGGAGGAGGAGGAAGAAGAAGAAGGAGGAGGAGGAGGAGGGGAGTCCTCTGCTGGAGCAGGACGGGGAGATGGCTGGAGAGCAGCGGCTGCGAGAGACAAGGTGGGAAGAGAGCCTCCGAGCCCGGGGGCAGTCTACCTCTGCATGCTAGATGGGCTCTGTCTGTCACTGCTGCTGGGCTAGATGGGCCTACTTTCCCCTGATCCAGCATTGGAAGCTGTCTTCTATCGACTCAGACATCTGGCTCAGTCCTGTCTACACTGACTGGCAGTAGCTTCTCCGAGGTTGCAGGCAAGAGTCTTTCCGAGCCTTAGCTGGAGCTGCTGCCGCCAGGGATGGAACCTGGGACCTTCTGCGTGCCAAGCAGAGGCTTGCCTACTGACCTGCAGTCCCGTCCCATCCATGCTCTCGGAACAAACTGTGCCCAGCAGAGCATCCACACCCAGTGGGAGTCCCCCGTTACGTGCTAGCTGTGGGGGCAATCAACTGCAGAGAGGGCCTACTGCTTCCGTGTGCTGCTTGTGGGCTTCTGGCTGCGCCCTATGGGAAATTGTGCGCAGGGCTATTCCTATACCAGTGCTTGAAGGACTAGCTGGGAGGAGAGCTGGTCTTGTGTGGCAGCAAGCATGAATTGTCCCCTTTGCTAAGCAGGGGCCATCCTGGCTGGCTTTTGGATGGGAGACTGCATGTGTGTGAGCACTGTGAGAGACTCCCCTGAGGGGATGCGGTTGCTTTGGGAGGAGCACTTGCATGCAGAAGGTTCCCTCCTTGGCATCTCCAAGATAGGCCTGAGAGACACTCCCACTTGTAACCTTATAGAAGCCACTGCTAGTCTGGGTAGACAATACTGAGCTTCCTAGGCAGCTTTCTGTGTTCCTAATAGATGTTAGCCATTGATTGTGGGAACTCCAGGGTTGGAGGCAGAATACATGTCAGTGCCAGGCACAGGAGGTGAACCACCGAGGAAGGCAGCAACCATCTTCCACCAGCCAAGGAAGATGCCCTGCTTGTGAGCTTCTTAATGACATAAGAAGAAGGGCACTCTGCACCTGTTCATAATCTAGCTCTGACATTTATTTCAGGTCCTGGGATTAACCCTGGTGATCTTTTGCCAGCAGACCCCCTCTCTCAGTCTGAAGCATTCACAAAACGTGCTCCTCTTCCCTTCTCTCCCTCCCTCTTGCACAGGGCAGAACTGCAGAGCTCTGAGTTCTGGGATTCAAGTCGAAGTAAGTTGTCCCAAACTTCCTTTTGGTTAAAGCAGGAACATGCTTACTGAATGCTGGATTCCTGTATGATAATGTGTCCTGAGAGGAAGGAGAGGGCAGGAAGCCATGACTCCCCTCACCCTCTCTTCCCAGGAATCATCTTAAAATCTCTGCACAGACACCTGGTGGCAGTGGCGGCAGCAGCAAAGGAGACGTCTGGACCTGCAGCAGGGGAGGCCTTCGTCCTTGCCTTGGAGAATCTGCAGCTCACACCTCCTCCAGCAGAGCCAACCCTCGACTCCAGCTCCCAGCTGGGCGCAGACCCTGATGGCCAAGCAATTTGCTTGCTGTGTGTCTGTTATGGCCTGGGGAACTTCTCCTCCTGCGTCAAGGCCCGATACCAGCTGGCCTTCCTGATCCTGCTGCTGGAAGCCCTCAAGGTGAGGAGAGCAGCTGTGGGGTTGAGCGGGTAAGGATCACACCCCACCTTCCATGGCTGTCGTCGTCTTTGTTTGCAGATTCCCAAAAAGCGGTGCTATGTCTTTGATCCCGTGTTTTCTGCCCTGGAAATAGAAGTTCTTAACAACCTCGGTGTCAACGTTCTCTTGGAGAATGAGGTGAGCTCTTAGGAGTCAGCCGTGAAATAGGACCGCTGCCCATGAATCACAGGAGCAACAGGGTGATCAGAAATCGAAGCAGCTTGACCCTAATCGGTTTTGCTCTTTCACCTAAAAACGTGGTGCTGGGGTTTGAGGCTGCCTGTCCCCTTAAACACTGACGTGTTTGGTGTGGCAATGGGCCTGGGCAAGGACACTTGAAAATGGCACCAGCTCCTCTCACGTCTTTGTTTGCTGGTTTCGGAGAGCTGTTGGGGCCAAAGTGGGATGCCTGCTGGTGGACCTATTCACTGAGGGGTGGGGTAGGTCTCTGGGTGTGCCACTCAGTGCTGGCAAAGCCACAAGCAATCCTAATCTGAGAATTCCCTTGCAGCTGCTCTGTCACTGCCCTTGAGATGACTTTAATGAGGTTGATTGTTCTTTATCTTGAAATGCTGGTAAGCTGCTTGGAGCACATGCTAAAATATGGAAAAGCTGGGGTATACGTGATAAAAATAAACCAAATCTTCAAGGCCTGGCTGCTTTTTCACCCACAGGAGGGGAAATGGCCTACCCAGGAGCCCACAATCTTCTATATGATCCACTGTGGGAAAGCTCTCTACAATAACTTGCTGTGGCGGAACTGGTCTGTGGAAGCCCTCTCCAGAATGGTCATCATTGGCAACAGCTTCAGGGGGATCGAAGAAAGGTATGCCTCCCCCCCCCCCTTGCTGGAATCATTGGCAGAATAATTGCTTGCCTTTTGACTTCTCTGCCCGCTGCCCATACAGGAATATGACTGGCGTGGTCTGCTTGTCATGTTGTTCGTCACCTTTAAATCTCCCTCTACTTTAGAAAATCAAATGTTTTTCATGCATCATTGTGTGGGAGGGGGACTTGTTTGCAAATGTGATTGTATCTGGAGGGACATAAGCAGCGTTTGCCTCTTGGAAGGACGACTCGGGTGGGGTGCTATGTGCGTCCCACGACCGAGGGAGGTGGTTCCCGCTTCCCTCGAACATGCCCTCCCTTTGTTTCTAGGGTGCTGAGCAAGACATTCCAGAAGGACTACAGCTACATAGCAAAGGTATGGTTGTGCTGAATAAGCTGGTTCTCCTTCATGGGCCATTCTGGGGAAGAGAAGCTGTATACACTGGCTGTGCTAATGAAAAGCAGCAGGATATTTCTTCTAAAATAAAACAAGGAGGAGCTTCTCTAGGAAAACTAACTCTTCTGCCTCCTCTTGAGAGTTCTTCTCCTTCCTGCTTGACTTGGTTCTGTTCAGTTTCACTTATGCTTTCTCCTCAGTTAAAGGTAGATCAAATCACAAGTGTCTCCTAAACCAAGCAAAAAAATTGGCAAGGCAACTTAGATGACAAAATTGCCCCTAACCATCTGATCTCTGCTCCAAGTCTGGTGAACTCCACTCCTTGGCTCACATGAAACACCAGCTCCTGGAGAAGAGCTCTTTACACAGCTGAAGCTCTTCCGCAAACTGGTTGTGTTACTTTACTGTCTTTTAGCGCTGGGCTGTTCGCAACCTGAGACTACACCTGACTGAACTTTTCAAGTTCTAAGCAGGCTTGTTTTGCCAAAAGACTTAAGGCTGTTTTCCAACAGTATAAAAATGGCTTAAATTACCTTGCAGAAATGCAGCCTGGATAAAAGCATTGATTGCATTGATTGATTAAGTGCCATCAAGCCAGTGTTGACTCTTAGCAATCACATAGATTCTCTCCAGGATGACCTGTCTTCCACTTAGCCTGGAAGGTCTCTCAGTGGTGCATTCGTTGTTGTTGTAATTGAGTCTATCCACCTTGCTGCTGGTCGTCGTCGTCTTCTCTTTCCTTCAGTTTTCCCCAGCATTATGGACTTCTCAAGGGAGCTGGATCTTCGCATCATGTGTCCAAAGTAGGGTAGTTTGAGCCTGGTCATTTGTGCCTCAAGTGAAAGTTCTGGATTGATTTGTTCTATAATCCGTTTGTTTTCCTGGCTGTCCATGGTATCCTGGTATATAGACTGTGGATAATTTTAATTTTATCTTTAATCTGAATCCATGCTTTTATCCAGGTTGCATAGACACCTTTATATTGTTGGAATGTATGCCTCCTAATGGCGCAGTGAGAAATGACTTTCCTAGCAAGCATGAGGTTGCTGGTTCAAATCCCCACTGGTATGTTTCCCAGACTATGGGTTGCTGAAAGGCATCATCTCAGGCTGCGCGGGCGGAGGCAATGGGAAACCCCTCCTGTATTCTACCAAAGAAAAACCACAGGGCTCTGTGGGCGCCAGGAGTTGACACTGACTCAACGGCACACACTTTACCTTTATGTAGACTGTGGATGGAAAGGTTTCCTCCCTCAAATGAGCGAGCAAGCAGCCTGCCAGCCCCATTGCATGCACCAGGTCAGTGGCAGAGTTGCTTTCTCGTCAGTTGCCTCTTCCTCACTGTCCTTGACTGTTTCTAGGTTTTAATGGCATCCGAGGAAGAAGCCCTCCCTTCATACCCCCAGTACATGGACATATTTAATGACACCGCCATCCACTGCTTCCCTTGGGGCAAACTGAGGGGGCTTCCCCAAGAGACGTGGACATTCCAGGAGGAGCCCGTTTACCCAGAGGACGATCAGCTAGAGATCATCAGAAAGAAGCAGTGACAGGATTCACTTCCAGAGGACCAGGAGGCGAGTGGGGAGAGGCCTGGCGTCACGCTCCTGGCCTTTGACTCCCCTCTTTGTAAAGGGGCACGTGCCGCCGCCAAGGATGGGGTTGTCTGAACTATTAATAGAGTCTCTGCAACAGGACAAAGGGGAAAACGGATGGTGCAGGCAAAACGTGGGTCAGCTCTACCAAGGTTTGCACTTTGCTTGTGGTGCTCCAAAAGAGTGCTTTGAATGAGCAAGGGGCAGTGTGAGATTCAGCTGCGGATCTGTCTCACCACCACCACCACCCCGCCCGCGGCCAGGAGGGCCCCGTTGGGCTTCTCTCTCTCCCTGCCTCAAGACTTGCCCTGGCTTGTGTCTCCTTGGCAGGCAGCTGCCCACAGAATCCAAACCTCTTCCACAGATGTCAACCTTGATCTATAGATAAGTTTTAATAAAATCTATCTAAGCTGATCTGGACATTTCTGGTAAGTTACAGCTTCCTGATCTAGGGACTCTTTCAGCAACGTGGTGAAGAGGCAGTGTGGTGTAGTGGTTAGAGTGCTGGACTAGGACCGGGGAAACCCAAGTTCAACTCCTCCTTCAGCCATGAGACTTGCTGGGTGGTTCTGCACCAGTCACGGGGTTGTTGTGAGGAGAAACCTAAGTATGTAGTACACCACTCTGGGCTCCTTGGAGGAAGAGCGGGATATAAAATAATAATGTGAACTGCATTCTGACTTCTACTGTCAGCCAAAAAATTAATGCTGATCAGCTCTATCCCAGTGGTCCTCCAGAGGTGGCTGAACTACAACTCCCATCATCCCCAGCCCCAATCAGTTGTAGTTGCAGGGGATGGGAGCTGTAGTTCAGCCCCCTCAGAGGCCCTTGCGCTCTACCATTTCCAAGAAGGAGGTCACAAAGCAGTGTGCAGAGCAGAGGAGTCGGAATCCAGATTTGGCACCAGTTAAACTCACTTTATTTACACACTGGGACTTCTGATGTGAAGAGCTGGCCTGCCGCCTTTCCTCGCAAGCTCCTTATTTAGTCCAGGCAAAGTGGTCTGGGGGAGCCCACAATCCACACGCAGCAGCAGGCAAAGTCCAGCTGGGGGGAGTCCCATCCACAAGCCTCCCTGTGACCAGCCTCCTCAGAAGAGGCATCTGTCTGCCCCTCACTTTGCCATGTCAATGAGACTCTGCAGCGAGGTGGGCACCCAGGTCTTCTCCCCCTGCACAAAGACCACCCCTCGGTCGATGTAGATGACGATCCGGCCAAAGGTGTAGAGCTGCTTTCCCTCGTGCCGCTTGCCGATGACCGGCATGAAGACGATGTTGTGCTCCTCAGCCTTGGTCTGGATGAGGTCCTTGAAGTTCATGGGGACGGAGCCGGCGGCCATGCCGATCCCACGCTGCGCCATGTTCTCTGCCTCCCGGCGCTCCTGCATCGCCTCGTACTGGAAGTCCTTCCGCCGCTCCGTGTGTGTCAGGTAGGCAATGTTCTCCCGGGCACCTGGTTGCATGTAGCCACCTGGTCACAACAGAGAGTGGAGGGGAAAGGGCAGGAGATGAGACTAGTGGGTAATAGCACTTAGCAATAGCAATAGCACTTACATTTATATACCGCTTTATAGCCGGAGCTCTCTAAGCGGTTTACAATGATTTTAGCATATTGCCCCCAACATTCTGGGGACTCATTTTACCGACCTCGGCAGGATGGAAGGCTGAGTCCACCTTGAGCCCCTGGTCAGGATCGAACTGGTAACCTTCTGGTTACAGGGCGGCAGTTTTACCACTGCGCCACCAGGGGCTCACCAGGGTAAGTCCTCTGAGCCCAGCCAACCATGCGGGGTGTGTGTGTGTGTGTGTTGCAGCTCAAGGGCAGAGCCCCTGGGTCCACTCCCTGGCAGCAGCCTCTCCAGGTAGGGCTGGAAGAGACCCCTGAGCCGAAACCCTGGAGTCCTTCAGGGTTTCACATCAGTGTCGACAGTACTGAGCGAGATGCGGGTGATCAGCACAGCCTGTGCAGGGCAGAGGAAGACAACTTCTGGGCAGAAAAAGGACAAATAGCTCCTGGGGCAGAGAGCTGGGGAAGTTAGGATTTAGAGACATGAAAACAGAAGAGCACAGCCCTCCCAGGCCACTCAATCCACACGCACACACCCTGCTCCAATCAACAGGAAAGGATGGTTTGTCTGGTCCCTGCTATTTCTGCCTAGTCCTTTAATGACTGCAAGCATCTTGAAGCAGCTCTTCAGGAAGAGAATCCATTCCCTCCCTCACAACTGCCATTGGCCTCCCACTCTTGAACTCGTCAGACCACGCTAAAGGGCGGGGGGCCTGCCTGCAGATCTGCCCTGGCCCGAGCTCACGCACCAACACTGGAAGAGACGGCTCTGTTCATGATATCCAGGGCCTCGTTGAACTTCTCCTTGATGGAGGGGTGGGCCAGCACCTGGTCGGAGAACATGGACTTCCAGCCCAGGTACCACTTGGTGATCTCTTCATAGTTGGGGTTGTTGCTGAGCCAGGAGCACAGCACCTGCAAAGGGAGGGAGGAAACTGGCTGAACACCCTGCAGGAGGGGCCTGGGAGGTGGTCCTCAGGCTCTTGGCTGAACAGCGGCTGGCTGGGCTGCTGAGCCAGAGGAGAGACTCTCCAGCAGGAAGAGGACCCCCCACCAGACCTGAAGCCGGCCAAGCTGGGGAGGGGTCAACTGGTCGCAAGGCAGCTGCACTCAGGGGTCTGCACAGCAAGAGCTCCAGGCAGCAATGATGGATGGGCCAAGTCACAAGCGGCACAGATGCCTCCAGGGGGAGGCCGTCTTCACAACCTCCAGCAGAAGCCTTCCACTGAGCCACTCTGAAGTGACCGCCTGGCCCAGAACCAGCACCCTCTTGCAACGTTGGGCAGCTGCAAAGGGCCGGAGGGGCTCCCGAGCTTGGCCCACCTCTCCTGGTCACGCACCTGCAGCCACTTGGGGAAGAAGTGCTTGTCCAGGATCCCCACCAGGCTGGAGACGGAGAGCATCCCCTCCCAGTCCATCACCCAGAAAAAGGCGTCCATGTGCTGCTGGTGGGGGTTGATGAGCAGCTCATTGAGACACAGCCCTGCAGAGGAGGAGGAGGAGGAGGAGGAGAAGAGCAGAGAGACTTAACCCACCTCGGCGGGGGCACCGAAGCCCTTCCTGCTGCTCCGGCAAGCCACGTCAGCCCAGAGGCTGTCACAGGACATCTGTTTGGGCATTCAGACAAGAACTGCATGCAAGGGCAGAACAATCCTCGTCTCTTGCGCCAGATCTGATATCCTGGAAGGCTTCAGCTCCATGGTGGTTAGGCTCCCTGGCTCCAGAGACAGGCCTGGAGATTAGGGGCCTCTCTGGCGAGGAGTCTCAACACGGGAGCCATTCAAGCTACCATCTTCTTTTGCTGACCAAAGGCCAGTGGTCAGGCCCCGGGGTGGGAAGAGGAGAGGGGCCTCTTTCTAGAAGAGATCTGGTCTTGTGGGAGCAAGCATGACTTGTCCCCTTAGCTAGGCAGGGTCTGCCCTGGTTGCATATGAAAGGGAGACTAGAAGTGTGAGCACTGCAAGATATTCTCCTTCTTAGGGGATGCAGCCGCTCTGGGAAGAGCAGAAGGTTCCCAGTTCCCTCCCTGGCAGCATCTCCAAGATCGGGCTGAGAGAGACTCCTGCCTGCAACCTTGGAGAAGCCGCTGCCAGTCTGTGAAGACAATCCTGAGCGGGATGGACCAAGGGTCTGACTCAGCAGATGGCCGCTTCCTAGGGGCACCAGTGGTGACCCCCACCAACCAGAAGTGCGGCTCCCTGACTGACTGTTCACTGGACCTGTGTGAAGCCTCGGCCAAGGCGGAAGACTCTGCCCAGATCCTCTGGCACCAGGCGGAGGCAACCACTTTGCCCAGGACTGGTGGGGCGTCTTGCAGGGAAACAGAGCCCTCTGGAGCCCTTCCTGCGGTGCCATCTTGGAAGGTGTGCTTCCTCCTAGAGCTCTCAAGAGGGGGGCCCTCCCAGCATGGAGAAAAGCACCGCACCGCACAGAGGTCAGCACAGTGAGAAACAGCTCCTCCATGGCTCGGGGGTGTGTGTGTGTTGCCAAAGTGGCCCCCCCTTCAACACCAGTGAGGATCCGGGTCATGGGCCGTTTCCAGTCCCCTCTGACAGCAACCACCAGCCAGATCCCTTCGAGGAGCAACCCCGGCAGTGACCCTGTGGCAGCAGCCCAGCCCCTTCCATGCCCTACGGCAGCCTCTTCTCCCCACCTCCCGCCACATTTTGAGCCAAGATGGGGAGAGAGTGATCCCAGATCACAATTCTAGGCAACCTGCCAAGGAGCCCTCTGGCCAAGGGGGCCACAGCGAGGGGCATGCTGGCCCAAGGGGGGGCCCAGCTGGCACTCCATAGACAGCCAAAAGACCCCCCACCCCACCCCCGGATCACACAACCTGCAAAAACCAAAGGGGCTCTGCTGTGTCTGCAGTCCTGAGTCTGGCTGCCTCGGGGACTTGCCTCCTGCATTGCACCCGTGATGTCCCCTGCTATAAAGTCTCTAGTTCCAGCACCGCCACCAGGGTTGGGCCGACCCACCTAGCTTGGGGACGATGTTCTTGATCATGAAGGCCTCCCACGATCCTGGGGTGAAGACCTCTTTCCAGGGCTGCAGGATCAGCTTGGCTGAAGCGTCGCTGGGGTGCCATTTCTGCAGGGCACTGGACAGCTTGTTGCGGATGGGCGAGTAGAGGGGCTCCAGCCGGCCGTGCATCAGGGGGAGCCAGGGGTGGATCCACGAGTGGATGGGGACCGTGTCGGTGAGGGGGTTCCAGCTGTCCACCTTCAGGGGAGAGCAGAGAGAGGCCCTGAGCAGGGCACCCCAGGCGTGTGGGAAGCCGGCACTTTCCGGCTAGGGGTCCGACCTCTGCCAGGGAGGGCAGGGCGTGAGGGGACAGGAACTCCCCCCTTGCACACACTCTGACCCATTCATCTTGCACAGCAGAAGACAACCCGAGCGCAGGGTGCAATGGGCTTCCGGCCCACCTCTTTCTGCAGCTTGGGGAAGATCAGCTGGTCCAGAATGTTGTCCAGGATCCAGATGGGAATGATGTGCCCCCAGCTGTCCAAGAAGTCCACCATCGGGATGCAGTTCCGAGGCTGCCAGTGCGCCACAATATTCCGCACGTACGGCATCCACGTCTCCCACATCAGCCTGGGGAAACGGAGAAGCCAACGGGAGCACTTCGGCCAGGCACCAAGGCAACCCAGCTGAGTTCGCTTTGCTGGCAGAGAAGGGCTGCTTCCTCAGTGACCACACACAAGCCGTGGAGACGGATGCTCCTTTCCCAGGGCTGTGGCAAGCAGGACATCTGTCCTCATCGGACACTTGTCTTGCAAGCGTGTGTGTGTGTGTGTCTCCACAGTTACCCACAACAGCTCAGAGACAGAAGGTGCCAGGTTCAATCCTTGGCACCTCCTGCTGAAAAGGATCTCAGCAGGCAGCAGGGCTGAGAGAGACGCTTCTCTGACTGCCACTGCCAGTTAGTCCTTGGCCAGCCAGACCCAACGGAAGGCAGCTGTGCCATCCACTTCCCACATCCAAGATGGAGACGCCATCACTGCACCAGGCAGCGCACCTGCTTTGGGTTTCTAGACTGCCAGAAAGGCTCCGGGGGAGTCTCTAGACATAACCAGACCAAGGGGACTAGGAGGACTGGGGAAGGACAGTCCCTCCTCCTCCCCCCCCCTCGCCCCCGGCACGAGCCGCCACTCACCTGTGAAAAGCATCCGAAGCGAGGTCTTGCCCACCGTGTGACAGCAACTGGTCATTCTCCAGCAGGCTCTTCCACTTGGCCAGGATGTCTGTGCCATACAAGCAGTCCTAGAGGGAGAGAGAGAGAAGGGCCCCCAGGAAGTGAATTAGGTGCCCCTGGTGGCCGTGGGCAGACCAAGAGGAAGCCAAGGCCTCTGGCGCAAAGGGGCCTATAATCTCCAGGCGGCTGGCCTGGTGCTGCTGGTGAAGGGTTTTCAGTTCCACATCCCCTTGGGCGCATCATGGGGTGGAGTCCTGAGAACATCGCTCAGTCACGGTGCTCACAGAGGAGCCTTGGCCTGGTTGTGCTCTCTCAGTCTAACCTACCTTGCAGGGGGAGAGAAGAGAGCTCCCTAGACCAGGGCTGCTCAGCTTCTCCTCCTGAACATGTTGGACTACAGTTCCCATAATCTCTGATTATTCACCATTGTGGCTGGGGATTATGGGAGTTGCAGTCCAAAACCAGCTGGGGGGGCCTAAGTTGAGCAGGCCTGCCCTAGACCATCTGGGCAAATAAACTGTGGTAAAAAAGGCAATTAATACATTTTGAAACATCTACTGGCCAACGCTAGAGTTGTGATGGAAACCAATTTCCGTTCTCCTAGACTGGCCAGTGAAGAACGTTGCCCTCCCCTCCAGCTGCTGCCCTCTGCTCTCAACCCTGCTCACTTAGTGGGTATCCTAGAGCTAAAAAAGGTGCAGAGAAGGGCACCAAAAATGATCAGGGGGCTGGAGCAATTCGCCGATGAGGAAAGACTACAATGTATGGGCCTGTTTAGTTTAGAAAGAAGGTAACGGATAATGAATCGTGCAAATCCAGTGGATGATGCTTTTCCCTCTCTCTCCTAATATTAGAACCTGGAGTCATTTGATGAAGCTAAATGCTGAGAGATTCAAGACAGACAAAAGGAAGTCCTCCTTTCCACAATGTGCAGTTAAACTGTGGAATTCACTGCCACTGGATGTGGTGGCGGCTACCAACCTAGACAGGTGGCCATCACCACAGCCAGAGGCAGCGAATTCAAAAAAGGGATTAATGGAGGATAGGGCTACCAACGGCTACCAGCCTGGATAGCAGTATACTTCAATCAGGAACAGAGGGAGGCATGCCCTGAACACCAGATGCTAGGGAGCAACTCCCCCGCCCCAGGCTCCCCAAATGCACCTAGTTGGCCACTGTGTGAGACAGGATACTGGAGTGGAGAGGCCTTTGGCCTGATCCAGCAGGGCTCTTATTCTTATTCTGGCATGAAGGCTCCCACCTTCAGTGGATCCCAGTTCCGGAAGTAGTCTTTCACAAGAGGGAAGACGATAGCCACGGCCAGGTCCACACGGTCAGACATCCGGTACTCCTCGTAATACTTGTCCTGGAGGGTCTCAAAGATCTTGGCACACTCGGGCAGAGTGAGGGGGTCTGGGCAGTGGGGCTGCATCCGCCTCTCACACTCCTCCACCAGCTCCAGGACCTTGCTGAGGTTGTGGATGTCCGCCTCCTCGTGCGAGAGGACCTCGGCCATTTTCTCGATCTCGTGGGTAAGGTTGATCACCATGTCCCGCTCGTACTGCAGCTGCCGGTCGTTCTGGATGATCTCCTGCTCCGTCAGGTCAATGAGGAGCTGGAGGTTGTGCTCCAGCTCAGGCAGGGCAAAGGCTTGCGGCTTCGAATCCTTACCCAGGGGTGGCGGCGGCTGCTGCTGCTGGGGGTTGTCATCTGGGATGTTGTGCTTCTGGCTGATCTGGCTGTAGCTGTAATAGACCTTCTGCTCCCTACCCGTCATGTCGATCACCTGACAAGCAAAACAGGCAGTGAGAGGGAAGAAAAACACAACACACAGCATTAATAGGTGGAATGTTCTGCCCCACGATGTGGCAACGTCCCCCTGTGTAGACAGCTTCAACGTGGGAATTACATAAACGCACAGGGGAGAGCTTGATTCATAGGTACTAGCTGATCTGGCGCAAAGCATCTGCACCCCTAGTGCATCACCACCGCTGTGGCTTTCTCCCCCCACCCCACTGCCTTCTTCTCCCCCCGCCTTCTTACCTGCCCACCACCCCCCATCTTCTTCTTTTGTGCCACCCACCCTGCCGCCACTGTTTTCTGGCTGCTGGCTGGCTGGCCAGCCAACTGCCAGTTGCAGCCACCCACCTGCAGCCACCATTTTCTTCCCTCCCCCCCCCACAGTCCCGTGGCTGTCCAGCAGCTCTCCGAACTCTCACCAGAACTGCCATGCATGGGATTAGCCACAGCTCCGTTTTAGAGAATTAAATATATGTTTATTTGTCAGTCATATTTTTATACCGCCTGATATGTATACCTCTAGGTGGTGTACAAAATTAAAAATATTTAGAAGTCACAAATTAAAATACATGACAATAAAAAAATAAAATTTTTAAAACAAGTTTTTAAAACTATTAAAATTAATTCTAATTAAAAGCCTGAGAGAACAGGAGAGGTTCTTATTAGGCATGATGGAACCTCCAGCTCCCACAGCAATAGGCCTCCGAATACCAGCGACTGGGGATGAACTGCAGGAGAGCATGGCCTCCTTCTGGGCTTCCTACAGACATCTGGACTTGCAAGTAGGTCAATGAAAGCTGATAACCCAGAACACGGCCAAGGAAAATGAGCCAACGCTTTGCCAAGTGAAAGACATATGCTTCGAGGAGAGAGGTGATTTGCAGCCCTGCGCTAAGCAGCTCCCCTGCCTCCTGGAAGAAAGCTAGTAACTCAGCACACAGCTGAAGTGAGCCCCACCTTGTTTGGGGGGCCATCCTCACCTTCACTTGCGCTAGCTCCTTCTGAGGTGCCAACAGCTGCTTCCCTGCCCTGCCCTTGGCCTTCAGTTCTTCCACCGTCTTGTAGGCGTATTTCGGCTTTTTCTTGCCCCCGCTTGGATCCTTCCGCCACTGGCTGAGCTCCTTCTGAAATTCCTAGAGGGGAAGTAAAGCCTGAGAGGGAGAAAGAACTTACACAGACAAGGGGGAATGGCAGGGTGCCAGTGCAAGACCCTTCCGCCCTAAGAAGGCTGAGAGGAGACACGGCTGACAGGCTCTGTGTGTGTTTATTTTTATAAAGAGCAGTGCCAAACTAGCAGGCAAGCTCAGACGGTCTCCTCATCAACCCTCTGATCCACACTCAGGCCAGCGAATCACAGTGCCCAAGAGCAAGAGGAGAGATTTTTATTCGCTGACCCACCTTCCTTGAGAGTTGCCATCATAACTGGTTAAGCATACAGGACTGGAATGTGGGTTCAGGTTCCAAAATTTCTCTACACCCATTTCAGTATTTGGAAAGGAAAAGAAGGGGGAAAGCCAATGGACACTCAACCCTCCTTTGCAACATAAACTTTGTGAATGTGTGTCAAACACACAGTCCTCGTAGAAACACAAGAGTTTCAGTCACTAATGCTGCAACTTTGAGAGAGTTGTGGACCATTCTTGTTAGCTTGAAAAACATAACAATGAGATAAGAGATCTCCCTGATATTCCCACTCAGGTCCCTGTAAACAAAGGAGAATGTTTGGCAGGGGGAAGCTTACCTCTTCGGCTTCTTCCTCAGAGTCAACCACAGGGAAGTCCTGCAGGGATTGGGTGGTTCGTTCTGAGCCGTATGCCCCAACAGCCCCTTTTCCCTTCCTCTGCTTGGCCTCAATAGGGCTGATGATACCTGGAGAAGTTGGCAGAAGTCAGTGAATGGATACACACAAATGCTGAGATCACCCCAAGGAGGAGGGATAGCCCAGTGGCAGCTCTGCTGCTTCCTAGCCCTGAAAGGCCACTGAAGGGGTATCTCAGTGGCCTCTCCAGGCTCCAAAGGGCCAGGAAGGGGCGTTGGAATACTCCCCAGACTGTACTGCCCTCTGAGTCAGAAAGAGCACTCACTTGTTTTTGTATTATATTTCTATATCCCCCCCCCCCCACCATTTATGAGCACTGGATGCCTTACAAGAAACAAAACATAAAACCTAGTCTATTAAAGCCAGCTGAACTGTGCCTGGCCTTCATGACTCTGGCCCTCCAATAGTCACCATCCCTGACTATTGGCCACTGTGGTCGGGGATAGCACTTAGCAATAGCAATAGCACTTACATTTATATACCGCTTTATAGCCGGAGCTCTCTAAGCGGTTTACAATGATGTAGCATATTGCCCCTAACATTCTGGGTACTCATTTTACCGACCTCGGAAGGATGGAAGGCTGAGTCAACCTTGAGCCCCTGGTCAGGATCGAACTTGTAACCTTCTGGTTACAGGGCGGCAGTTTTACCACTGCACCACCAGGGGATGAAGGGAGTTGTAGTCTGACAACAGCTGGAGGGCCAAAGTTGTGCAGGTCTAGCCATCAAATACTAGAACAGTCTGAAACAGGCTCTGGGGTTGCATCTTGATGTGCTGCTAGTCAGTGACACTGTTGGGGAAAGGCCTGCGGTTATGCTGCTTCTCACCTGCGCACGGAGAGGTGACCCTTATTCACTCCGGGCAAAGAGCAAACGGCATCTCTGGATGTGTCCAGCTCCTTCCCAAGCTCAAAGTCTCTGCAAGTGCCTGCTGCTTAAGGGCTATTGTCCCAATGCTACGGGTGGGTCAAAATTGACTGGCTCTTTTGTTTCCCTGGCTCCTCAGCTCTGGAAAGCTCATGCAACCAGATAAGAAAAGGCCTACCTTGAGCGTTCTTTCCAAGTCCTCTGCCAGGAACGTAACCCATTTTCTGAAGCAGCTTCTGCCCAATCCCCTTGGTGTGCCTTTCCCAGCTGCCAAAGTCTATGAAAGATTTGGTTCCTCCCACAAAGCCCTTCTGGCTGGGTTTGAAATTACCACCCTGTAAAAAGGAAGAACCAACAACAACATTCTTGGTTAATAATCCAAGGTGTGTTGCTGACAGCACCTCTGTGATACATGCCCTGCTGAGTCTGCACAAGGGTTATGTTATGCGGATTGCATACTAACAAGATCCACATGCTGTTCTTCCCACTGCAGTTAGTGCTCCGTGAGGTCCTTAAACAGGCTGCAGAACTACTAAGTTCTATATAACACATGACTTATGACCAAAACAACTGAGAACAACTCACAGTTTTTAACTTCTTCGGCACAAACTCTTTGGGGATTGGTTCCTCCTGCTTCACCGGTTTCTCATCCTCATCAGAATCTTCATCTATCATCTCATCAGCTACCGGTTTCTTCAGCCCAGCACTGATAAAGTTAACGGGGGCGGAGTAATCTCGAGACCTGTGTTGGTTGAAACATGGCCTTTACTGTCTACAAAAATGCTTTGAGACACAAAATCATTTTTCTCCTATCTCAGATGAAGCCCCTTGATAGCAGACATCAATGCAGCTAATAATGTTAATACTGGGAACTCAAAGTCTGCAACCTAGAAATTCAGCAGGGGGGCTGCACTTGCTGCCACGGCTTGAAGGTGGTTTTACTGACAATGGGGAATAAAAAGGACACCCCCACATTTGGCCATTTGCTTGGTATCAGTATTACTCTTTTTTGCAAGGCCTTGGGAAGAAAAATACAGAACCGAGAAGAGCAGATTGATGGACTGGAAAATACAGAACCACAAGGGCAGAGGCCTGTACCGTTTGCCCCCAAAACTGGGCCTCTCGTCGTCCGAGTCCCGCTCGGCCCACATGCCGTAGGTGGCCTCCTCCTTGGTCTGCCAGTGGCGCTGCCGGTTAGGGTTGAACTCATTCTCCAGGTCCCAGTCAGTGATCTCAAAGCTCTCCATCTCCACATCGTCATCAGCAGCCGTGGAAGCGGCATTTTTCCCATAGAGGTGGGAGAGCGACATGATGGTGCCTGGTTGGGGGGGGGGGGGTCAGAGGAGCAGAAAAGTCAGCAGGGTCGGGATATTGGGTGGGGGTGGGAGGAGGAGGAGGAGGGACGAGCACGAGCGCTAAGAGTGTGTGTGCCGGAGGAAGACAGACAGCCAGCCCAGTCCCTGCCCTCAGGCCTCACCTCCCCCCTCCCCCTTGCTCTGCCCCCCCCCCACGCACCATCTCCAGGCTACGGCTGCCAACGTTTCACTGCCTGAATAAGGGGCACAAGTCACGGGGCGGGGGAGAGATCAGAAGCCCGAATAGCGATGCCTTTGTTTAAAGCCACAACAGCACAAGCCCACTTGGCACATCCGACGGAGAGGGCGCCTTTCAGAGGCCAGAGAAGCCTCCGCCGCCGCCGCCTCCTGCTGCTGCTGCTGCTGCTTCTTGGGCGCACAGACCACCGCCCCCCCCCCCGGTCAGGGAGAGGCCGAGGAGTCCGGGGGGGGGGCGGCTGCTGCTGGGGGGGCTCCTTTCAGGCACCGCTGGCACGTTCTGCCCCCCCCCCGGAAGACCACCCCATCCGCCCCTCTTGGCTCCCCCCCCCCAGCTGCAGCCCGCGCCCTCCCCCAGCCTGGCGAAGCGGCCTCCCGCCGGCCCGTCCTGCAGCCCGGCCCCCGCCTCCGGGCAGGGCAGCCCCAGCAGCCCAGGCCGTACCGTCCCCTCCGCCGCCAGGCCAGGGCCACCGCCGCCTCCTCCTCCCGGCTTCCGGTAGGCCTCGCCGCCACCGCGTCTGCGCGGAAGCCTACTTCCTGTCAGGCGCCGGAAAGGGGCGGTTCTGGGGCGCTAAAGGGAAGCCGCTCTTTCCCTTTGCCTCGATGGTCTTGGCGGACAGAAGGGAGGAGCAGCTCAGCGGGGGGATCCTCCAGGCGGAGACGGGGAGGAGGCAGGCACGCCCTGAGCATGTGCAGAGTGCCCTTGCCGTACGCAGAAAAAAGTCTTCTGCTTGTAATAATAAATAAATAAAAATAATATATACCTTAGGTTGAGGGTGGGGAGGCAGGGCTGTGACTCCGCCCAAGGTAGCTTCACCCTGGAGGCAGAAGAGTCCCTGAGCATGTGCAGAGTGCCCCCCCAAGGGCTGAGCTCCCTACTTGGGGCACAGAGCCTCACTGCTGTGCCATCCCAACGCGAAGAGGCCAGTTTGCGACCCACAGCGGCCGTGTCTTCTCCCTTGAGGCACCCACAGAACACGCAGGCCTCCGTGGGGCCAACCTGGCGGGCACACCCCGGCCTGTAGCATGGATGCATGCATGCGCGCCCATAGGAGCCGCCACACACGACGCCCTTGCGGAGCTCCTGCCTGTGGCCTGCCGGCGGTCTTCCTCCTGCTGCCACTCCGTGCGTCTTGGCAGGCGATTGGCACCAGCCAGCCAGCAGGCCGGTATTCGTGAAGCAGCTGCTGCTGCTGCTGCTGCTGCTCTTCCGGTGCGGCTCTCCTCCTTCCCAGAGCAGCTTGCCGCCTTGCGATGCTGGTGCTTCTGCTTATTAGGTCCTGCTGGTAGGTTTGACTGTGCTTGTTTGCGTGTCGGGGGAGCAGTGCTGAGAGGCATGCAGATGACACAGCAGTCTGTCGCTCTCCTTCCCTGGGGGACGACTGTGCCGTCATGTGCGAAAGGCCCCCTCCTTATGCAGCAAAAACTTCTTTCAGCAAGCCGGTCCCCCCTCCTCACCCCGCAACCCTGAGAGGCTCATAAGCAGCACACCATACGCGTATTATTTTTCATATATTACTTTTCAATCCCCACCCCACCAAAGCAGTTTTTATAAGAAAAAGGAATCGTACCCTTCCATAATATCCTAGCCAACATGGTGTAGTGGCTAGAGTGCTGGACTAGGCCCTGGGAAAGACTAGTTCAAATCCCCATCCAGCCATGAGACTTGCTGGGTGACTCTGGGCCAGTCCCTTCTCTCTCAGCCTAACCTACTTCACAGGGTTGTTGTGAGGAGAAACCTAAGTATGTAGTACACTGCTATGGGCTCCTTGGAGGAAGAGCAGGACATAAAATGTAAAATAATAATAATAATAGCAGCAGCCATGAACAGACCAGCTATTCTACAAAGTTGATTGTGGCATGTGACAATGAGTTCCACAGGTTATTGTATGCCAGACATTTGGTCCTATTAAGTTCAGGTTGTTCTTCTGTAGGTGGGAGGAGTTCATTTCCCCCCTGCTCCCAGCAATTCCTGAGAAGTTCCACACATCAATGTAGCAGTAGCAACCTTTACTTCCCCTTCCATAAACGCTGCTAATTAGCACGTATAATGCTTGCAGCTAAGTTAGGGGGGCTCTTGGCCCTCAAAAAAAACCCCATTCATTTGCATTAAAACAACTTTTAAGAAACAAGAAACACGCAGAGCCCTCACAATAGCTCACATCCTCTCATGCAGCTGTTGGGCTGAGTGGAGGAAGACTGTGAGGCTGAAACCCAAACCCCCCCAACAGCTCCCTTGCTGAATAGCAGCCATGAGGAGGAGTCCTGGCAGCACCTGTGACTCCAGTGTGCCTGTGTGGGCTGCACACAGCAGAGTCGCCTTCTGTGATTGTGCTGCGGCCCCAGCGAGGCTTGAGGGCAGAGGCAATGTTAATATCGGGGTAGATTTTTGTCCACACTGATGATCGGATATTCCGTCTACCTGTTATTTCACCCAGTTCTGAGAGAGAGAGAGAGAGAATATGCCTATCCACACATTCTCTCTCTGTGACAAACATCTGCAAAATAAACTGAGGAACGCAGCAGAAATGGTCTTTATAATAGGTGCCATGTGGCTCTGACAGACTGAGCTTTGATTTGTTTTATATATCTCAAAACTTAACGCATGAAATAAAGCAAGGCAAGAAGTGAAGGAGACAGCCTCATATATTAATTCTTAAATAGATTCTTGTAAATTACAAAAAGAGAGTGACAGGAGGCCAAGTTTCAGATTGTCACCTGTTAAGACAAAAGCACTCTAATAAGGTTCTATTAATCGAGCTATTTGTGGTCTGCAACTTAGAGGACAAATTACAAGATGACTTTTTAAAAGGTCTCCAACCAAACAAGTATAAAATCTTCTCCAGTGCAGTTGGAGATCTTTCATTTCCACAGCTTTTGCCCTTTACCATGACGTGTCCATCAAGACAGACGTCTTGTGCTCAGGAGTTGGAAAATGTCTGAAATTTGCAAATAAATGCAAAAAAAAGTTTTGCAGAGAGCACTGGATTTGGCAATATCATTAACAAGCAATATGCTTGGATAATGGATTTCCACTGTCAACACTTTGCAAACCATCTTCTCTTCAGAGTAACAGAAAGCAATTTGCACCTAGAGGCCAAAAGAGAAAAGGAGGAAAAGTTACTTCTGGAAGGCAGCACTGTAGTATCTCTTTGAACTGAGCCTTTGATTAATTTCCTTTCCCAATGTCTGTTCTGGGTTATAGGACAGAACTTCCCAACAGGTTGTTTTTTAGGACTGTCACTCAAATAAACCTTGGCCGATTCATCAAGCGAATCCAGTAGACTGTCTGCATACATCAGCATGCGACTAATGCCAGTTTTGAAGGGGAAAAGCACCATTGGTGGGTTTAGATGTGGCATCTTGTCGAAGAAGAGGCTCTGTCTTCTGGCAGAAAGGGGAATTCCTCTCCTCCTCCTGATTCCATCTGCTGCAATGGGTGTGGACGTCATCACAGGCCCCCAGCAGCAAATAAAAAGGCACACACCTTTCTGAGTGGGCATGAAGGGCATGGGTCCTTTCTAGGAGGGCTCCTGTCACCTGCAGTTTCTAACACATTTTATTTTAAAATGTGATGTGTGTTCAGTCAGGGATGCCTTTTTGGTCAATTTGAAAAGGTTTATATTGCTATTGCTATATTCCAACTGATTAATCCAGGGGTTCACAGCCTTGGGTGCCCAGATGCTGCTGGACCACGTCGCCCATCAGCCACCCACCCCACACACACACCAGCCACAAAGGCCTTTAGCCAGTACTATCTGGAGATCCACGTTGGAGAGGAGTGATGTAGCTTTGTGTAATGATGGATTCATTGTCACAATTTGGCCTTGATACTAAGTGGTTAAGATGGGGAAAAAATCTCTAAAATAAAATTAAAGGTTGCAAACCTAGTTTCTTCCATTTTTAGGTTCTTATTTTTAAAGAAATACTTCTGAATAGCTGAAGAAACAAGTCGCACCCTCCCCCCCAAAAAATGCTCCCCACGTTCAGCAGCTTCCCCCCAAAAAAGCCTTAAGCAGGCAGCGAAGAGAAACCGCATTTCAGAAGCAGACAGCACAACCATCCTCGAACTCCGTGAGCTTCCTGAGGCAGCTCTGCATGTAGGACATATGAGGAGCTGATGAGACACATCTGCCAGATGCATCTGGTGCACAAGCACGCTCAGTTACATACCTGGAAATCACTAGCTTTGTCAGTGAAAAGCAGTAGTATTTTGAGACCCCTAGAAAAGCCCAAACATAAAGAATAATTAGGATCTTATTTGTGGTCTCCACAGATTTGCTAATCCTGGCCCAGCTGAGAAAGGCAATCATACACTAACCCTCATTTTTCCTTGCCTGCAGGGATGGTTTCTGAAATAGAAAAGTCCCGTTGCTTCAAAATGTGAGAAGTTATAAATTTTTCACATTTCAAAGCAATGGGACTTTTCTATTTCAGAAAAGATTTATCTCACCATTGGGGGCACCTTTACAAAAAAGCTTAATCACAAGGTAATGACAGGGAAAAGTCACCATGGGGAGAGCATTTCCTTGTCCAAAGTGATTTCTAAACTTGGCTGGAGTTCTGCTCTCTTTTGAAACACATTGAGGCTATTCCCACTATCAGGAGAAATCGGGCTAGGATTGCCTAGCCTGATTTCTCCTGACCGTGAGAACCACTGGGCTCACAGGCGGGCCTGGTGGCCTCCAGGCGGTTAACCCACCACAGCACCCCCCCCCCTTAAACCGGGACTGCGGAGCAAGTGCTCCACAAACCCGGTTTTTAAAATCGTGAGTTGCCGTGGCGCAGCTCCGTGCCGTGGCAACTCACGAGGAGACCCCCCCGACCAGGAGGCTCAAAAGCAGCCTCCCAGCTGGGGGGGTCTCTCCAGCACGCCCTGCACACCCAAACTCCCCAGCCCCCACCGGCTCCGTGACAGAGCTGGCAGTCATTTGGGCGGCTGATCCAGCCACCCAGGGCTGCCGCCCTGCCCGTGTGCGGAGAGAGCAGGCTAAGCCCGCTCCCCCTGCTAACCCCCTCGATTGTGAGAAGAGCCTCCTTGTGTTTAGATCACCCTGTACAACTGTACACACTTCCACCTTCGGTTCTTCTCACCCACTCCTTTAAGGAAGCAACCACCCTCTATCAATATAACGATTTAGAAGATAGTTTAGATCACAGAGGAAAAGCTCCTTGATGTGCTGGCCCTACAGGGAGGACAGCAGCATCCTGAGTGTCTGGTTACTTAACCACCCAGTTGTGGTTCCTAGAAATCAGAGCCATTTCTCCCACTCTCGAGGCAGGGGACAGGACCGGTGGGGGAGGGGGAGAGACGTTAATGGGGAGCTCCTTACCTGTAGGAGGTGTCCTTTCAGATTGGCAGGTGTTTTAAAATCCCCTTTCAGAACCTGTGAGAACAACAACATGTGAGGTCAGGGCACGCCTCCCCCTCCACCTGATTTCTTCACCCTGCTGATTGGCCTCGCTCCACATCCAAGTCACACGGACTCCACCACCCAGGCAATACAGGAAGAGGATGCTTCTATAGCCACATTTGAAAGCTCTGTGCAACCAGAAAGCTTGCTACCCTAACTCCCTTTAGCACTTCTAACTCCTTAAAATTTGTTTAAACAGCTCCAAATATACCATGACTCTGCCCAAGTTTACAAGCAGGTATGTGGAAAGCCTTGATTGCTGGGAAAGATAGAAGCATGGTCACACCTGCAGCACCAGTTCCCTCTGAAACCACCAAATAAAATGTTCTGATCTCAGGCTGGGAGAACATGGGCAGCTTTCTAGAGCTGAAAAAGGCTGCTGTTCTTCCTCTGAACCAAGAGGACTAGCTGCTTTAGTCAACATTTGAAGCTCTCAGACAAGAAGGTAAGCAGTGATACTTCAGTTAATCAGCGACAAGATCTTTGATTAGTCCAGAGCAAGCTGCACTCACCCTATGTGTGTTGTTGACCACCAAAGGGTCTGGGTTCCCGTAGTTGGGGGGGTTTGCATAGGGGTCATAGCCCAGCCTGGCCAGCATGGGGGCAATGTGGGGCATGTCCTGCAGGACGTCCACTGGGATGTGCCCCAGCCACTTCGCCAAGGCCTCCGTGTTCACTGGCTTGATCACCTGGTCTGTGGATCGCTCGATTCTGCATCGAGACATGGCAGAGGAGGGTTCAGTAGGGCCAAGCACACAGAAGGAGACCTCTCCCACTTCCCGCCTGGGTTTCTCAAGCACCACAAAAGCCTCTGCCCCCCCCTCCCCAGAGCAGTCACCACCTGACCCACTTTTCCTCTTGACTGCAGCCATTGTGGGATCTGCCAAACACACAGTGGAAGACGCCAGGATGCTCCCCATCTGACGCCACACACACATCCCTACCTCCATATCTTTCGATTCCCAAGACAAGGAGAGCTCCGAATCGGCCTCCTGCCCCACCCCACCTTAGATGATGCTGGAGTCCTCCTTGGAGCCACACTGAGCGCCTGCCTTGGTGAGCTCTGCCCCTGAAAGGCCACCTTCTGCCCCTGGTCCCAGCAGGCCCCCGCCACACCCCCCCCCGCAAGAGCCACTTACTTGGAGAGCGAGACGCCGCCCGGCTTCCCGATCAGCTCCTCGTGGTGCAGGACCGCGTCGCTCCAGGCAATGTCCAAGAACTCCATGATGGCCTGCATGGACCGCTTGGGGTGCAAGACCAGCTGCTCGTAGTAGACGGGGAGGCAGCGGGAGCGGCCGATCTCCAGGCACTGGGTGTACATGACCTCAATGGCTTTGTTCCACTTGGTCAAGCAGTCCCGGTAGCTGCTGAGGTCAAAGCCCGCAATGGTGACCTTCCTGGTGATCATGGAGTGGACGGAGGCCCGGCCGTCGCGCACCATCAGGAGGAACTTGGAGTTGGGGAAGAGGCGGGACAGGTAGAGGGAGGACTTGAGCGTGAAGGGGTCCTTGTTGCAGAGGTACCTGGCCGGCTCCCCGTGCTTGGCGATCACCTCCAGGATGAAGGCCTGCATGGCCGCGTCCAAGACCTGGTCCGTCACCCCAGCTTCGTCCAGGCGCATCTTCTCTCGCCCGGATTTGGACCAGGCCTGGCGCATGGCCAACACGCGCGGGATGATCCGGGTCTCCTCCCCGCAGCGCACCTCTGGGTGTGCATCCAGCATGGCCCGCATCAGTGTGGTCCCGCTCCGGGGGACGCCGCCAATGAAGACCAGCGGCATCTCCTTGCTGTAGCGGTATTCCACCCGGTTGGCATCCAGCATCACCAGCTCTTCGTTCTCTGGCCGCATCAGCCCCCGCGGGCCGGAGCCCTGGCCCAAGATCTGCTGGCACTGCAGCATCTGCTGGCCCAGGTGGGCAGACACCATCAGGGCGATGGCAAAGCCCACCCCCAGCAGCACCCGCCTCATGGTCACCCGCATCCTCTCCCCATCCACATGGGCCTGGGAACAGGTGGTGCTGGCCCTGCCCTCAGCATCCGGGCCACGGGAGCCGGAGGCGGCCTGCAAGGAAACATCCGACAAGTCAAGGCAGGGCTGGGGACATGCTCTGCACACACATTCCTCCCTCCCCCACATATCATGCCAGAGTACCCGATTCCTTCTCTGCTCACTGGGCATCAGGGCGGCTGTGGTCTCTGTCAGGATGCGCCCCAGCCTTTTCCTCCAGCTTCAGGTTTGGAGCTGGAAAGGGGAAAGGGGCAGCAGCAGGCTTCCAAAGCCACATTCAGCACTGCACAACTGGGTGGGTGATCCCTATCCCAGGAGGGGCCTGGATGCAGAGAAACTACCCGAGGAGGCGACTTCTCCTTGGAGAAATGCCTTTCTGGATGCCATGTTCTTGTGGGCATCCAGCAGGGGGTCAGCCTGCAACCGACCCACTAGACTCAGAGAACTGCGCTCAGGTTGGGGGGGGGGGTCTAGAGGAACCACACAGTTTCGGTTGGCTACTAGGGGCAGCCAAAATGTGCAGAACTCTGACTGGACCCTTGGAGACCCCCCCCCACTTAAAGTTCCTTGGCATTCGGCTTAGATAGGGGTGGCCAGCATCTGGTCAGTTTTTCAAACTGAACGGCAAGACAGAATGAGGAAGGCTCGGCTGTTGTGCATGAGGGACAGGGACTTCTCAGTGCTTGCCCCCAGCCTCTGGAATGCTCTCTTGATGGCCATGGAATCTCGGTGTTTTTACGCAGGCTTTTATATGAGTGTTTCTATTGCTGCTGCTTTGTGTTTTTTATGGTTAGACTAGCTTAACCCGCACAGAGCATCTGTGCACTAGTATTGGATGGCTCCCCTCAGCCCCTGCCACAGCCCCCCTCACCCCAGAGATCTCCCCACCCGAGCCCCACTCCTGCTCCTCCCCACAAGAGCAGCAGCAGATGACTGGGCCTTTCCTTGCTGCCGCCACCACCGCGGCCACGGCTGTTCCCCTCAGGCTGCTGACAGGATCGGGCCATCCCTTGCCTGCCTGTGACAATGGCCTTGGTAGCCCCAAGCAGCAGCACTGGTTGACTGGACCCTTCCTTGCTGCCAGTGCCGCCATAGCCGCTCATTCCCCTCAGGCCGCTGACAGGCTCTGGCTCGTCCCTCGCCCTTGTCTCTCTTCTCCTCCCTTTTCTCTCTCTCTCTCTCTCTCTCTCTCTGAGTTTACAGACCTTGATCATCTTGTTTCCTCATCTAATTCACACAACAACAGCCTCCTTCTCCTGAAGGGGCTCTTTCCTCCCTTACGACCCCTCTCTTCATAGACCCCCTGCCCACTATCATATATCTATATCTATATCTATATCTATATATTCCTCTCCTCTACAATCCAGAACATCTTCCCACCAGTAGCAGTTGCATTCCAACTGACCTTAACCATCACAGGCTCCTCCCCCCATCTGCATATGGAATCCCCACTGTCCAATCACCATGGTGCTTCTGCTGTCACAGGCTCCTTTTTCCTATCTGCATATGGAATCCCCACTGCCCAATCAGGTGCTTCTGCTTGCGAACTCTCGTGAGAGCTGCCACACACGGGATTAGTCATGGGTATGCCTTAGAGAATTAAATATATAGATAGGAGGTTGTGCTTTTTTTAAAAAAATTCTTTTTAATCAGATCTGTATTTTTATATTCTAGCTTAATATTTTAACTGTGTATTTTTTATAGTCTTGTTTTAACTTTTGTGTGAACTGCCTTGAGATTGTGTTGATAAAAGGCAGTATAGAAATTTTAACAATAAAATACAGATGCTGGGATGGACAATACCAAATGTCATACTTTCCCCCATACTTATGGGGAATAGCAGAATGTACAAAGTCAGGGTGAAGGGGTGTGTGTGTGTGTGTGACGTTCACATCCAGCTTAGCACTCTGCAGCAGCAAAGTCAGGGGGCAGCAACTTGAGAAAATGCCCCCCCCCCCTGGGAACTCCCTGCTTCCCTCTAAGGGATCTCCTCCTCCGATAATGGCTTCCTGTGCACCCCACCCCCACCCTGAGCAGTCACTAGTGGAAGCAGAGCAAGAGGTGAGGGGGCAGCTCAAAACTTGCACTTTAAGGCCCCCAGATAGGCCTTCAAGACTGTGCGAGACGCTGCGACCGATATTTGGCAATCATGTCCTCAGGTCAAGAATAGGAAATCGCCAGGAGACGCTTGTGTTTGGTGGTATGTCAATGTGCTAAATAAAGCAAAACAGAACAAAAAATAAATAAATAAGAGAGCCACTCAGAAGCAGCTGCGGAGCCAGTCCAGAGATTCCAGGGACTCTGGAGAGTCGCCAGCGCTGCTGCTGATGGCCGCCTGGAGGACCAATTCAAGCCTCAAGCTCCTTGGGGGCTTGGATGCTGCCGCTGCTGCTGCCGCCTCTGCCACCACACTGGAATCCTGTTTCTCACACGGGCAGCCCTGACTGCACAGAGAGCATCCATGGCGCAGCTGCACATTTTTCTCTGCCGCCAGAGTAAGGAGACAGGCACCCGAAAAGCTCAGGAGAAGAGCAGGCGGGGCGTCAGGGAGGACAAAGGGAGAGAGGCTAGATCAACACAGCCCTCCACACCCCGCCTGCCCTCCAAGTCCCCCCCCCCCGCCCCACTGCCGCAGCCAGAGCCAGAAGGAAGAGCAGCAGCCAGAGAGAGCGGGGGGGGGGGATCCTACACGGAGAACATCATCACCCTGGTTGCCAAGGCAACCACTCGTGGAAGGTGGGCATCTGGTGATCAGCCTGCTGCAGGCTGCGTTGGAGTTTTGATGGTTTTTCTCCTTTTCCGTAAGCTGCCTTTGAGCTAAACAGAAAGACGGGCTAAAGACATCTTAAATAAATAAGCAAGGAAGCAGATGTCAGGCGTCCAAGGTGGAGACTATGCCCAGATGGCCAGGCAGGTACAAATGCCCACACCTCCTGCAGTCCTCCTCTTGCTGGAGCCACACAGATAGGTCCCCTGGAGTGCCACGTGGGGAGAAAGGGGAGGCAGAAACACATCTGCAAAAAGCCCCCATGCCCACGCCCCCCCCGCCCCCCACATCACAAACCAACCAGCCAGACCTGGGCTTCCAAGCCCTTCCTCCTGGGCTTCTGCAGGGCCTCTATGCCAACAGCCCGCTTGACTTTAAATTGATTCTTGTAGCTCTTGAAAGTGATCAAATATTAATATTAGAAAATGGGGAGGGAGAAAGAGAGAAGGAGCAGGCAGCCCCATCAAATATTCATTAACCCACTGCCAAGAGATGTGGAGAGAACCCACTGCGACGCCAATATACTCACCTCTCTTTGGGAAGTTCATTTGGAAACTGGCTGCTCCTTGTAAATACCAGACGAGAGATAAATCCTGGGGGGGGGGGGAAGAGACAGAAGGAGGGGAACCACAAGGTCAGTGAGCTGTTTAGCAGCACTGCTGATGAATCTTGGGAAAGCAAGACGACGACACTCTCGCCCACCATGAGTCGGTTCCCCTCCATCTTAACAACCACATTCTCCAAAATGTGTGGCCCCCCCCTACACCTGGCTCAACATCCGAGGTTTTGTTCTGTGTCCCCCAACAGGCCGGGTGGGTGAGAACAAGAAGCTCTGGAAGGTCCCCCCAAGGGAAGCCCCATCAGCATCTGCCTTTCAGTGAAGACACAGCTCTTCCAGAAGGCCTCCAGGGCGCTTCCAAGATGACAGGCTGTTCAGAAGTATAATGCTTCAGCTTGGCAGGATTGTTTTGAAAATGGAAATAGTTTGCGCAAACCTCCTACGATGAGAAAACACAGCTATTTATTTGCGACATACATGCAACGTTGTAGGACTGAAGCGCAAGGATAAATCCGAAAGGCGGCATCAGAAATGTGAACAGCATCTTGCTGACAGCGCAGGGATTGCGATGTTGAAACAGAGGCAAGACGGAAGCCCACTTAACAGACACATCGTGACACTGTGGTAGTTGCAATCTGGAAAGCGCCCTAGGAACGCTCAACTGCATTCCATAGGATTCTGATTCCGTATTATGTTACATCTCTCTTGTGTTAGGAGAACCTTCCAAGTTCACCCAAAAGTGGAAGAAGAAAGGGGAACAGGTTTTGTTTTTTCTCATATAAAGATGATTGTGGTTTTTTGAGAGAGGGGAGAAAGAACAGGTGTGACACACAAAACTGCTGTACCTGCAACAAACTCAAACCCTCTGCGAAAAGATAACTGGTTAGATCAATGAAACACTGAAAGCAAACATGGTTACCTCAGGGAAGACGAACATGAAACTAAGCAAGTAGCATTGCAGGGGGGTGAGATGCTGGACAAAGAGGTGGGGCACCCAGTTCTATACTGGCAGTTTAGCATGGTTATCCCGAGGTGGCAACGTGACTGAAATGAATTCCAGTTTCACAGATTGAACGCCCCTGAAGGTGGGTGATCCCAGGGTCAATGGCTGTACGATCACACTTGAGCTTTTCCACAAACGGCAGCTGAGCCACTCAAATTCCATGACCCAACAGCATGGGAGTCAATTGGAGGGATCTATCCCACTGAAATGGCATCCTCCCTGCTTCCGCCAGTTCTGTGATCGTGACTCCTGCCCTCAGCCATTTGAGCAAAGAAAGATGGGAGAGAAACAGCTCTAGGAAGCACATGTTTGTGACTCATGCTCACAATGGGTGAAGAGAGGAGCTGAGGCACTGCCCCTGCCCATGCAAAAAGATGGGTTTACAGATGGGGCGGCTTTTCCTTTCAAGAGGAAAGCCCAGCCTCCTCTCATCTGTCTGAAAAAGCAGACACTGAGTTCCCGCAGGGGCCCATGCTGACAACTGGCCACAGCCTTCCTGCTGACCCTCTAGTAAGTAAGTAAAGTGTGCCGTCAAATCGATTTCGACTCCTGGCGCCCACAGACTAGCCCTGTGGTTTTCTTTGGTAGAATACAGGAGGGGTTGACCATGGCCTCCTCCCACGCAGTGTGAAATGATGTCTTTCAGCATCTTCATATATTGCTGCTGCCTGATATAGGTACCAGCAGGGATTTGAACCAGCAACCTTCTGCTGGTTGGTCCAGCATTTCTCCACTGCTCCACTTAAGTTGACTGCTGACCCTCTACGGCCACCTCATTCCAGCTTCCTTTCTCACAGTGGCCCGTAATGTCAGCAGAGGTTGTTGGCCCACCTGACGGCAACTCCCTGGATTGCTTTCTCAAGGTGCCAAACAGACAGACCCTCAAGGAAGCACATGTGCAGAAGGGACACTGAGGAAGGCGGCAGAACACGACCCAGCGCCCCATGCAACGGCAAGCACCTCACCGAGTCTCCCAGATGGCAGGCAGGCAAGCTGGCTCAGCGACAGGAGCAAGCAGACAGGCATTCTGCTCAGAGGCTGCTCACAAGCACCCCCTCCCCCCCCCCCAGAGATAGCAGGAACAGCAAGGCACAGAAGCAGCCCCCAGATAAGGGATGGAAAAGAGAGCCACCCTGGGAGGGGAGAGGAGATGAGAGGCACCTTCCCCCTTGGTAGGTCCAAAACATGGCTTCCTAAACACGGCCTCTTACGCAGCTTAGGGGCCGGGCCGGGCCTTTGTTTTGGGGGGCCATCCCTGGAGAGAGGGGCACCCTCAGTCCTTCCCACATCACCACCCCTGCCACATCTATAACCCTCTGAGCTGGGTCCTTACTTGTAGAGTGCAAGGAAGAAAGACCCTGAACCCGAGAGCTGATGGAGCAGAGCTCACAGGAGTTCCCGGAAGACCTCCTGGGTCCCCTGTTCTGCTTGCACAGAGGATAGGCCAGCCCCCCCCCCCACCCCCGCCCATGAGCCTGAGCACAGGCCCTCCCCTCCCCTCCTTTGCAGACATGGGCTCTGGCTGGCCGGCCAGGAGGATCAGGATTCCAGAAGGGTCAGCTGTGCTGGTTGCCAAGGGAGCCTGGAGAGGCACCGGCTGTTGCTGCGGCATTCAGGGGGAGCGGCCTTCTTAGGCCTGGGGGCAGGAGGAGAGGAAACCGGCAATGATCCGAGGGACCCTGCTGTGGGGGAGCAGGCGTGGCCCCACCCTTTGCCAACCGTCTTGGGGAGCTTTTGTGATGGGAAAGACATTTCATTCCCCCACTTAAACTCCAGGCATTTTCGAAATAAACAGGTCTGGATCCCCCCCACCCCAATCAAAAAGGCTTCTACTTCAGAAGGCATATGGGGGGCGGGGAGAGAAAGGACACAGCAGGTTGCCAGAGTGGCAGGTGCTCAGCAAAGGCCAGTCCCAGCAGCACAAGCAACCTTTGGGAGCTGGCAAGGCCAACGTCCAGGCCTGGCACCCAGTCAGCCGGCCGGGGGCTTCTCTCCTCACCCCTCAGTCCTCATGGCCAAAACAGCCCTCCTTTTGAGCATGCAGATCAGCCCTCCACGCTCTGTCTGGTCAAGTCCCTTTCCTGTCTGACAGGCAGGCAAGAGGCTGCTTCTCTTACACACTCAAGCAACCAGAACTGCCCACACTCCAGAGACGCCCTCTGATGCAGCACCACTGAATCCAGGGACAGAGCCAGAATGGTCGTCATTCCAAATTCTTTGCAGAATTATAGCCATTTCCGAAGGCTCCCAATGGTGCAGTTTGGATTCTGCTCAACTATTAAGTAACAAGGGCGGGGGGGCCTGCATCACCGGGTGGAAAGATCCCTCCAAACACGCCTGCTCCAAAACACAAGACGGGCTTTGAAGTCTGGAACAGAGGCCATTGTTTGAGACTGAACTTCAACTGCACAGTTAGATCTCCCATTATGAAGACTTGAGCATGTGCACAGACCCAGCGTCAATGGAAAGCCATCAGGCAGAGTTTGCTATTGGACTTTCCATGACGCCTGGCTTCTTAGGCACAAAGCAACCATATGGATTTTGCTGGCTGCTGTGAGCAGACTGCCAGCTTTGCAGCATCCTGCTTTCCTGTTCACCTGGGTATGTATCGACTGTCCTCAAACAAGCCCACACGCTCCCAGGGCAAAGGTGCAAAGAGCCTGGGAAAGGGCCAGGCCAGGCCTCTGCCCCCACCTGGGTAAGCGGGGGGGCCCTCCATCATCACTGCCTCCCTTGGACTTCCTGGTTTGCTGGTCTAACTGAAGCAGCACCAGAAAACCCACCCCATGCTCAGCTTCTCACAGCCATGGGGGATGTCGAGCTCAGGGACTGATTCTGGGCCCATAGCTCCCATGCATCTGGGCACTTCCACCAAGGAAAGCGGCACTGGGGTGATTCTGGCAGCTCCCCCCACCCTGGTCCCCTCTTCCTTCCCATTTTTATGCCGAGAACGATGGAGGAAGCAGCAGCCCTGTCAGCACAGCCTCGGGAGGCTGTCTCCAAACCCGACAAGGTTGACCAGGGGAGGGTCTCCCCCTCAGCTTTACTCCAGCAGGTGCCAAGTGCTGGAGAATGAAGCCAGAGGTGGGCTCAGCGCTTCCAAGCCAAGCGAAAGCAGCCCATCCCGGCTGTGCAGTCTGTCGCCTGTTGGCACAAAATGCACCCTACTGGCAACTGTGGCCTGTGGGGTCTCCTGCTAACCCCTGCAGCTCACTGGGCAAAGAGGCACCTTTTTAATGTGGTGATTCTCTTTACTGAGCCGGGGGAGAGTAACTGGCCCTCTCCACCCCCAGCACCTCCAGTGGCTGTTGCTGGTGGCTGTCTTCTAATTCTGTTTAGATTGTGAGCCCTTCGGGGACAGGGAGCCATCTTATCTTATTTATTTATTGTTTCTCTGTGTAAACCGCTTTGGAAATTTTTGTTGAAAAGCGGTCTATAAATATTTGTTGTTGTTGTCTCTGCCGCAGCAGTAAGGCGGGAAAGGGGAAAGCCTTGCAGCAGAAAAGCAAAGAGACCAGCAAGAGTGCCAGGGAGGAGTTGGTGCCCTGCCTTCCACACACAGCTTTCTACATGCAGGAAATTATTCCTTTTTTTAATGGCTGGAGGGAGGATTTAAAGGTGAGAAGCCCCCCCCCCCGCATGGTGCTCTTTTCTTTCCCCCTTCGATGGCAGATAAGGTACGTAGCGTACTTTGGACACAGAAGAGCACTCCTGAAGGCATCTCCAAGTATGGCAGGAAAAGACCCGTCTCTGCCTGAGGCCTAGGAGAGTGGCTGCCAGCCAGTGCTCAGCGAGATGGACCACCGGCCTGAGCCGGACTCAGTAGAAGCCTGCTTCTTCCGGAGTCCTCTTGTGCTTGGCGACACACTCTTGACGCTGCCAGAACGACCAGAAAGCAGCAGCAAATGCTGTGGCCTTGCCCTCCTGGTGAGCAGGTCCAGCAGCTGGCAGGAGGAACTGGAAGCGCCAACCCTACTGGCGCCCCAGCCAAAGCTTTGAAGTCACTTGGCTGCAAACCAGCTGCTCCTCTCAAGAGACCCAGAGGGCAAGCGCTCCATGAGGAGGAGGAGGCGAGCTGCAAGCCAGTGCTTGTCTAGGCACATGAGGTTCCTGGCGGTGCAACACTGCCACTCCGGCAGCGTCAAGAGGGCCACCTTCCTTGGCACCCACCTCTGCTGCCCGCCCCCCATCGCTCCTGCCCAGCAGGCACAGGAAAGGCAAAGGGACCCATCTCACGGGGGGGGGGATCCCCGCTCCCGGAGCAAGCCCCGGGGCTGTCCAGAGCCCTTCCAGAGACACGAGAGCACAGCAAGCAGCGTTGCAGCTACGTGGCCTTGGCAGGGCCAGTATTGGCAACATGGAGTCGAGTCTTCTCGGGAACAAGACAGCTTTGCACAGGAATGTGGCTTATCGGATGCACTCACACACAAGAGTCCAGCCATTCCAGCAGAAAGGAGTGTTTTCACTGGAACCGCACTGACAGAAGGGAACCCCTTTTGGAAGCATCCTGTTCCGAAGGTCCAGGGCTGAGGCACCCGACGGTCTGCCTTCGCCGCCAAACACCGTTGGGCCAGAGTCAGATCTTTGGCCCACCCACCTTGCTCAGCACTGCCCACCACCCTGAGTGGCCGCTGCTCTCCGTCCTCCTCAGCTCTCCCTGGAGCTGCTGCTGGCGACTGGACCAGGACCCAACTGCATGGAATCGGGTCAGCGTTCTATCCCTGAACTTCAGGCTCTCCTCTTAATAAGCAAAATCCACCCAAGGCAATAATTCTTCGTCTAAGCAATAATGTAAGGCAATCGTGAGAACCAACTGTCAAACTCAAATCCTACAATACTCTGGGTTAAGAGTCCGTCCCTTCGTCCTTCCCCCCCACCCACCCCCAACTTAAACCCTAAGTTCACCTGCACTGATCATCCAAATACTGGGGTGGGGAAGACCCCTGCATTTGAATTTTTGCAGTTCCACATCAGTTGGAGCGGGGGGGGGGGGCTTCTTCTCTCAGCCTGGCTTCTAAACCAAACTGGCGCACACAGAAAGGGTTGAAAAGCCGCGTCACAAGGGCGTCCAGGAATCCACACAGCTTCCGGTGCCTCTCGCTGCCTGCAGTGGCAAGGGGGAAGAGTCACCCACCCCCCAGAGTTCCTGCCTCCATCCTCAGCAGTTCCCTATCACCCAGGGCACCCCATTGCAGGACCTGGTGTGCAGGCCAACCCAAATGGGCATGCATTTCCTTGGATAATGATTCTGAAAGCAAAACCCAACTCCTCTTTCGGCGTTTTAGTGCCGCTGTTCAGTGGTGCCAACAGCTTTCGCACCCCGGTGTCTCAACCCCAGCTTGCTGGCACTGAACAGGAGGGAGGCCAGCTGTGGGCCTCTGCCAGACCCAATTACAGGACAGAAGAAGCCATTAGAGGCATTCGGGACGCAACAAATCCCACCTCTGGCACAGGTTCTCTGTGCAGCTCTGGGCAAACTCCTGCTGGGCCTCAGTTAGACTAACCAGCTCTAACCAGGAATTCCCAGATGTCAGGGCCAGCGTGGTGTCATGGTGAGAGTGCTGGACTAGGACTGGGGAGACCCGAGTTCAAATCCCCCTTCAGCCATGAGACTTGCTGGGTGACTCTGGGCCAGTCACTTCTCTCTCAGCCTAACCTACTTCACAGGGTTGTTGTGAGGAGAAACCTAAGTATGTAGTACACCACTCTGGGCTCCTTGGAAAAAGAGCAGGATATTAAAAACGTGTCCAAAAAAATGCTATTGATAATAACTCCCATAATCCCCAGCCAAAGGCCATTGCAGCTAGGGATGCTGGGAGTTGTAGTGAACAACATCTTGGACTGGGAATCCCTGTGAGAGGGAACACTGCCTCAGTTCCCCCATCTGGAAAATGGAAGCAGTAGCCAGAGGGCCTCCAAGATTGCTGCAGTGGGTGGTCAGTCAGTGGGCGTGCTTTCAGCCCAGCCCCACTGAGCACCTTGGAACTTTCTCCCAGGCACAGGATTATAGTCCTGGAAGCATTAGCAAATCACAGAATGTTGGCCTTCGAAGGGGCCTTGGAGTTCTTCTAGTTCAGCCCCCAGCTAAGCGCAGGAAATGGCTACAACATCCTTGGCAGGTGCCTGTCCAGCCTTGCCTGGAAAACCCCATCAAAGGAGAGCCCACCTGAACACCACACAGACCGCCCCAAACTCGGCCAGAAGCAGCTTCTCTGACATTTCAACCCATCGGCTGCAGTGCTGCCCTCGGGAGGGACAGAGGACAAGTCCGCTCCCTCTGCTCTGCGGTGGCCAGTGGTCTACAAGAGCAAGGGCCAAAAAAGGAGGGCAAGACACCCCTACCCACCCCCACGTCTGCCTCGAAAGACTGGCTTCAAATTGCAACAATGTGCACGCAAAGCATTCATCAGCTCATGGTTAACATTTGCATCCCACTCTCCCTGACTTCCCAACAACCCTGAGAGGTAGGCCAGAGATTGGCACCTGGTCATTCAGCAAGCGCCACAGCAAGAGGGGCCTTCAAACTGGGTCTCCCACCTTCAAACGCGCCACGCCACACTCACTCTGCAGCCACTCGCTCTGACCCTGCAAGGCCGGTCAGCCCGAGAGGCAAAGGCCAGCCCACAGCCAAGGAGGAAGGAAGAGGAGGCTGGCGGTTGGGCCCGGAGGAGTCAAGCCCAGGTCCCCATCAGGAAAACCTCAGAAGTTCATCTGCAACCTAAAGCGCCACGGCATCAAAACGAAAACTTCCCAGCAAAGGGTGAGAAACCGGAAGAACAGCGGGTTTTTTGTGGTCAGTGCACAACTGCTGCAAAAGGCAGAACCCTGGCTGAGTCAAACGCCAGCTCCCCCCGCCTCCTCACCATGGATCTCAGCCCATTGGGCAACACTGCAGTCGCTCGGGTAGCCCCCAAACCACAAGGACACGCAACACACTTTTTAAAGAGGAGGAGGAGGAGATGGAAAGTAGGCAACAATCAGGCCTGCAAAGATTTGTTTTGCTATAAATGTTTAGTTTATCCGTGGGGAAACACCGAGCTTTCACTAAACTAGTTTAGCTATTGGGTGGGAAAACGTTTGTGTTGACTATTCATTCATTCATTCATTCGATTTCTATACCGCCCTTCCAAAAATGGCTCAGGGCGGTTTACACAAAGATATAGCAAACAAATAAGATATACCAAACAAATGATATTGTTTGATATTGTGTTTCTTCCACTTCCAATTAGACTAGGCAGCCCTATTCTGTAATTGACATTATGAAAAAGAGCTTAGGAACACATTTTAAGGAAGGGGGGGTGTGGAAAGAGAGAGAGAGAATTCAGATTTCTTAGAGCCTGACAAGACACAAGATGCCTCAGAAGTGGAGAGGTTGCAGAAAAGCACAAGGATCAAGAGACCAGAGTGCCTTCTCTATGAGGGGAGCCCTTTAACTCGCATCTCCTCTGGAATGGAGGGAGTGCCTTCACATATCAGCCAGATTTACCCCGAAGTCCCTGAGAGTTATCAGGGAGCAGTTCACACACAATTCGTGTTTCTCACTGTGCATTAGTGTAACCCGATTTATATCCAGGGTAAAAAATCCCACTATTTGTGTTGGTTCTTTGGGACAATTTTCGAGTTCACAGTAAAGCCTCCCTGTAAACATGCGGTAAAGCCTGTTGTGCGTAAAGGCCCCGGTGGAGCAGAGAGAGAGAGAGAGAGAGAGGTTTTCCCTCTTTCTCTTGTAACACCAGAACTTGGACTCATCCAGTGAAGCTGGCAGGCAACTGAGAAGAGACAAAGAGGAAGTCTTTCTTCACATAATACAGCACTCATTTACGTAACTCGCCGTCACTGGACATCATGACGACCACCAGCTCAGTGGGTTTTAAAAAACGGACCAGAAAATCCATGGAGTACACGACTGACACTGAACGGTTTGTCCGCCACCTGGAGCCTTCTTCTGGGACAGGGGCGGTATATCAAGAAAACCAAGCAACAAACGTTAGACATGATGGAACAGAATGCAACTGGATCCTTCCAGCTCAGAGGCCGGCACCACCAGCACGGCGGCCCACGAGAGCAACTCTCCTCCCAGGCCGCAGCCATCCCTGCGGAGCCTGCCTCGCCCCGCCCGGCCCCATCACTCCTGGTGCTCCCCCCGCCCGGGGAGGAGCGGGGTCGACAAGCACCAGACCCGCAGCGGCGGGCCGCGGGGGAGGGGATCAGCGGCGGCGAAGGAGAGCACGAGAGCAGCCGGAGCGAGGAGGGCGGCGGGCCTCAAGCGGCCTCGGCCCGTCGCCCGAGACCAGCGGGAAGCTCTCCTTCTTCCTCCCCCAGCTCTTGGGGCTGGGAAGCCGGAGGACTCTCGCTCTCCTCTCCACCGGTCACTTCCCCACTGGTGCGAGGCCGCCGCGGGATCCGATCCAGGGAGGACCGGCTACTGCCGCCGCCGCGCGCTCTCTCCGGCCGGCTGCTCGGCGCGTCGATCCCGGGCAGCCGGAGGAAGGGAGAGCCCCCCGGGGCAGGCGTCAGGGAGCCCCCCACCCCGGGAAGCCAGAGCGCCCCCGCCCCGCAACGGAGCTCCAGCCGCCTCTCCTCGGAGGATGCGCTGCGGGCGCACCAGCTCGCCCCGCGGAAGGCAAGAGCCGGCGCAGCTGCCTCCTGCGCAGGGCGGCACTAGGAGCGGGCAGGCAAGCCTCCGTGGGGAGGAAGGCAGCGGCCACGGGGGTCTCCTCTCCCCCCCGCCCCCGCCCCTTGTTTCCGCCGGCCAAGATGGAGACGGGGCGCCTGGAAGGGGGGCAAGCGGCAAGGCGGCGCGGGGACCGGGCAGAGCCGAGAGCCAGAGGCAGCTGCAGCAGGAACGAGCGAGCGAGGCGGCCGGGCCGGCCAGCTCTTGGCGGATGCCCGTGGGGAGGGGACTGGGGGACCCTCGCTCCTCCCGGCCGGGGTCTCTCTGCCTGCCGTCGCCCCGCCCACTTACCGTCTCTGGGGGAGAGGGTGGCCGGCGGTCGCGCAGCCCGGGCTCCTGCTCGGCACCGGACGGGCGGGCGCCTCGGTGGTGCCGTGGATGTTGTCTCTCCGCCCGGCCTCTCGGCGACGTCACGCGCTCGAGGGAGGAGGCCAGCCGCCTTTCCCGCCCCCCTCGCTCCTCCGTCTCCTCCCCTGAGGCGGCACCGCCGGGGCAGCACAGGAGCCGGCTGCCAGCGGGCCTTCGAGCGTGTGCAGAGTGCACTGCCCTGCTGCCGTCAAGGGCGGCTTGCTAAGCAGGGCAGCGTGTCTCTGAGTACGAGCAGAGAATCCTGACCCTCACCGGCCCCTCCCGCACCCATCGCGAAGCCCGGCTTCCAGGCAGGGCTTGTCCGCCTCCTCAGACCAGGCCTCGGGGGTGGGGGCGGTGGTAGCCCTAAGGGGGGGGCGGGGGCGGTCAGGGCACTTCTCCTTTCAGCGGAGGCGCGCAGAACTACTGGGGCCCTCTCTGCTGCAGGGCTTCATCAGCCAGAGAACGTAGATCCTGCCGCTCTTCCTCCAAGGCGCCCAGAGGGGTGTACTACATACCTGAGTTTCTCCTCACAACAACCCTGTGAAGTAGGCTAGGCTGAGAGAGACGTGACTGGCCCAGAGTCACCCAGCAAGGATCATGGCTGAATGGGGATTTGAACTCCGGTCTCCTCGGTCCTAGTCCAGCACTCTAACCACTACACCACGCTGGCTAATTGCAAGGACTCTGCCGTGTGTGTGTTTGCACAACACATGTGAACGCCCTCCCCAGGGAAAAGAGAGTGGGCAGAGCAGAATGTCGCCAAAGGGCCCAGAAAGAGCAAGCCCAGGCCAGTAGGAAAGCAGAAGCTGCCAGAAAGAGGAGGGCAGGAGAAGGAAGGAGCGGCAGCTGCCCCTATAGCTGGGGGCTGCAGCTGGCGTTGAGGAAGTCCGGCCCCAGTGGTGGTGCTGCTGCCAGAGGGCAGGAGGGTTTCCAGAGGGCTCCCTGTGATTGCTGGTGCCCAAAAGCCACCTGGCCACAGAACCCAGGAACGGCTGTACAGGTCGGCTTCAAAAGGGGGGACCAGCAGCACCTCCTTTTTCTTTGCCTTGGTGCAAAGTGAATTGTGCCCTGCAGCATCCGGCAGAGGCAGATCCAATGGGTCTTCTTCCTGCTCCTCCGCCACAACTGGCTGCTTGGTCCCATAGTCACCTCACTTATCTCTCCGTTCTTGGCTAAAAGAGACGTGCATTCATGGGCTGCTTTGAGGGCTAGTTTTGTCTCAGGATCTCTGAGCACCAGCAACTCCAGCCCCTCGCTGTGCTTGTGTGGTGTGCAGCTCGTGGGGTCCCTTGCCTATGCCCCCCCCCCCGAGCTGCTGTTTTGCTCTGGCTCGGGCTAGACCCTGCCAGCCTAACCTCTGCCCCTCTTGGCTTAAGATGACACCATGCGAGGCCTAAACTGGGAACCACACACATCTCAAAACATCTTGAATGTATTTTAATGCTGGTGTCTCTACAGAAAGTTCTTTCACGAAAAAAGTGCAAAGGCACCAGGGAAAGTGCTGAGGACAAACGGGAGGAGCCGGCGAGGAGGGTGCAGCTGTGCTCTGGTGAGAAGCAGGCCCGGGGGGGGGGGGGGCGTCTGTTGCAGCCCCGAGAGCTCGGTGGGTGGCAGAAGGAGCCGCTTGCTCAGCTGGGGGGGCTCTCGGGGGCGAGGAAGCAGCCCTTGGGGGGGCCCCACTGCATGTCTCGGACGCGCCGGATGGACTGGATCTGGGGCTGGAAGGCCGACCACTCGTTCCAGTGTCCAAAGTCTCCCCTCTCAAAGAGGTACTGGTAGCCCCTGTAACCGGGGTACTGGTAGCCCACCCAGCTGCCGGGAGAGAAGGAGAAGCAGGTGAGAACACGCAGCCCCCCTTCCCAGGGCTCAGCTGCTGCACAAAAGCACCACCCCAGAGAGACCGTGGGCCCTTTGCAGACAGAGGCCTCTGACCACAGCGACAATCCTGCTGCCTCCAAGGTCCAGCTCCTGGCATGCGGGGAGCTGGCGTGGCCGCGGCTTTGGCTTCCGCAAGGGCCCGCAAGGGTCAAGGTGTACCCCGAGCAAAGGCAAGACGCCGTGAGCCGCTGGGAAGCAGTGGGCCAGCTGGAGCCCACCTTCCCGGGCTCTCTGCTGCCCAGCCCCTGCCGGGGTCCCTGCAGGGCAACTCACATCCCACTGGGCACCTTGACGCTCCCCACTCGGCCGCAGAAGCCGTGCACCCAGAGGCTGGGCACGTCGTCCTCCTGGATCTCCATTTTGTTGCCCTTGAAGTGGGTGCTTTCAAAGAGGAGGATCTTCTGCTCCTGGGCCTCCTGCTCGGGACGGGGAGAGAAAGGCACAGAGTCCTGACCGGCCTGGGTAGCCTCTGCCAGCCTGACCGATCGGCAGGTCTCCAGCTCGGCCTGCTTCTCATAGGAAACCGACTGCAAAATGTCTCCCACCGCCCAGCCGCTGGTTCTGATCAGAGGGAACCTCTTACCCTTCCGGCCATGGGTCCAGATCTACCCCACTGAGCTGCAGCACCCCCTGGCGGGGCCCTTTCCCTGGTCCTGTTGGCTGGGGTCTCTTGTGTCATGGGAGATGTTGTTGGAGGCAGCCTGCCCAGCAGGGAGTTCGCCCCTGAGCTCTGGGCTGGAAGCAGAGGCAAGGCCAGCTCCTCCACACGCTGCAGGGTTCTCTGGGGAGGTGTGGCTTTCTCCCCCACCCCAGAGGGAAGCCACTGCCACTGCCTGAGCGTGGAACACGCTGCCCCCCCCCCGGCCTCCGACTCACCATCTTCACAGGCCGCATGGAGCGGAAGCAGTCACTCCGGCAGCTGCTGGACCAAGTGTCCCATCGGGGGAACTCGCCCTTCTCCAAGACGAACATCTCGCCACGTAGGTTGGACTGCTCATAGGCCACCCAGCTGAAGTGGGGAAGGGGGAGAAGTGGGGTGAGCAGCACCCCAGGAGGGCCCAGCAGCAGCAGCAGCAGCAGCAATGGTGGCACACAGGCTGGGCCCGGTGGGGGCTGCAGGGAGGGGGCCCCACGCCCCTGTCTCCACGCCCTCCTCCCTCCCCTTTCCCTCTGCTGGATGTCCTATGGCCGCTCCTCCAGGCAGCACCTCAAATTCAAGGCAGCGTTCCTGCATCTGTGCCTCCCCAACTGGGTAACTGAGTCCTGGGGCTTGGGCCTCCCCCTCGCCCACCCACAGTGAGACCTTGAGTTCAGCACAGAGGCTCAGCTTGGGGAGAGGAGAAGTCCTGGTGATGGAGAGGCTCCCAGGCATGCGCAGAGTGCATCCCTCTTGTCCAGTGACTACAGCCACTTGCTGAAAAGCCCCATTTCTCGCAAGATGGCCTGCAGGAGGAGTGGTGGGGACTCTGGTGAGCCTCAGCATTATGTGGTGTGTGTGCCTGGACTGCACCACTTTAGATTGGGAGGGGGGCTCACATGATGGAACAAAGGGTCCGAACAGAATCCCACAGAATCAGACATCCGAACAGAATCCCACACAGAAGGCTGGCTGACCGGCTCACTTTTGGCATGGAGGAAGGTTCAGTCTGAGGTGGCCCAGCCTAGCCATGTGCCGGCCTTCTCCTCTGCCGTGGGTGAGGCCTAGTCACCAGGCCGCGGGCCAGATTGCACACTGCAACGTGTCACCACGAGTCTGCTACGTGTGCTTCTGTGCTGCTTGTGTTTCGACAGCACAGTCCCTGCACTGACAGCAAGGTGCCCTCCACACTTCCGATGCCTTCAGCGCTGCAAAGGGTGTGTTGCAGGGAAAGAGCTGCCTGCCTTCCCCCTTGTAGGAGGTCTGCACCAGCTAGAAAGGACTGCTCCCCCTGCTGGTGGCTTTGCACAACAAACGGCTCCCGCCCTTGATTTATGTTTTCAATACGGATCTTGCCAAGCCAAAGCATTTTACTGCTGTAGAGCTCACAGTCTCACGGGGCGGGCGGGGCGGGGCGGGGGGAGGTTTTCTTGCAGCCCTGGTTCTGCCCCAAGCTCCTGGGGTCCCTTCCCCATGTTCTCCCACCCACCCTGCTCCTCCCTCCTGCAGAGACTCCAGAGCGCTTTCCTCCCTCCCCAGCCTCCTCCCTGCTGCTGCTGCTGCTGCTGCTGGGATCTGCTCTCTGACTGGGTGGGCTCCCCCCCCCGCCCCAGCCTGGAGGCTTCCAGCTGCTTTTGAACCATTTATTAGCCGCCCTTTCAGCCCAGACCCCTTCTGAGGGGACCTTGGGCTGTAAACCAGCTGGACATGGGCTCACACAGTCACTTCCGTGTTGGTCACCCACATTAAACCTGGATTCAAATGACTGTGTGGACAAGGCTATTGATTGTTCACGTGTGAAGTGGAAGGCTCTGCTTGTTTGTTTGTTATTATTATTTATTCAATTTCTATGCCGCCCTTCAAAAAATGGCTCAGGGCGGTTTACACAGAGACATAACAGATCAATAAGATGGCTCCCTGTCCCCAAAAGGCACACAATCTAAAAACATCAGATAGACACCAGCAACAGTCACTGGAGGTACTATGCTGGGGCTGGATAGGGCCAGTTGCTCTCCCCCTGCTAAATAAAGAGAATCACCATATTAAAAAGGTGCATCTTTGCCAAGTTAGCAGGGGTTTACTCAGAGGTAAATCCCAAGCAATGAAATGGGACTTCTTCCTAAATATGGGAGTATAAGGTTGCTTTAATGGCTGTTACTGGAATCAATTTGTAATTTATTATCAGAACAGATGCAAACAAAAACCAAAACCCATACACATTTGTTGACATTGACATAGATTAATAAGCAGTGCAGACAAGGGCTGGGGCTTTTCAATCTGAAGCCTAAATCTCCCTCTTTGGGGTTTCAAGAGCTGTGCTGTGCATATGCCTAAGTGAGAATGTGTGGGGCCTCCCCACCTCTGAGAAGTTCCTCTCTTCTCAGAAGCTTGCTGGTCTCCCCTAGAAAATGCTCAGTCGCTTTGCATTTCACGCTGTGTGAAAGTTCAGTGCTGGCCCCAGTGAGGAGCCACTCTGATCTGCTCTTGGGGGGCACACATACAGGCCTGCCCCCCACCCCGGCCCATCTCCTTGATGGAGATCACTTACGGTCCGGAGGCCACGATGATGCTCCGCACCCGGTCAAAGCCTCGGTCACCCAGGTTTAAGCATTCACTGGTGAATTCCATCTGCTGGCCCTGGAAGTTCTCTTGGTCAAACACAACGATCTGAAAGAAGCCACACCCAGAGTGTCCAGAAGTGAGCGAAAGAGCGAGCCGGAGGCCAAGCCAGCAGGGGCTGGTGGGCAGGTCTAGCCGGAGCAGGGTTGCCTCCCACTACCAAGGATGCTCCCCCCACCCACAACTCCTCTTTGTTCCAAAAGGGCTTCTTTTCCAGGGAGCTGCTTACCCGGAAAGGTTCCCCAGAAGCCTCCTCGCTCTGGCCGTTGGAGTCGGGAGAGGAATTTGTGGATGGCACGGGGCTGCCTTTCCCCTTCCTGTCAGGGCCGTGGCTCGGAGGGGTGGCTTCTGTGCATTCAGACATGGCTGTGTCCAGCGGAGGCCTGGAACTGGAACACCTGCCCCATCAGAGACCCCACTTTCAGGTGCAAGGAGGTGCCGCTGGGGTCTCTGCACTATGGATTTTGGGCACCAGCCCAGCACCAGCCCCAGGGAGCAGGGGAAGGTGGCCCAGCCCACCTGACCCACCTGGAGCCACCCTCTTCCTGCCCCCTTGAGCTGATTCCTTTGCCTCTAGGGCCTGTCTTATGGAGCCAGGACACCAGACAGACAGACTGACCCTGGGACTGCAGCCTGCCCAGAATGCTGATGGTGGGAGTGCTTTTGGACAGAGGGATCTTTCTCGCTGGCGGAAAGATATGGCTGTCAACTCCCCAGGGTTGGCTGCCTCACTGGAGGGAGAGAAAGGGAAATAAAGGCTGTCAGGTAGCAAATGCTGCCTGAAAGCAAGAGCTCGCTCGGGTTCTCTGGAGCCCGGGGATGGGTGGGGGAGAGCTGGGATGTCACGCGCATGGGGGCTTTTGGTGGCCTTTTCCATTGGCGGCCTGGGTTCTTTGAACCTGTTCGCACAAGGGTGGCTCCGCCCCTGGGCTGGATATTGTGAAAAGCATTGCAGGGGGGACTATTTCCAAGAAGAGCTTCTTTGGTCAGAGCTGGCGGCCTTCAGGACAGACAGGGATCACCCTGCACGTGTGTACTGTGGCACACACTGTGGGGGGGATCTGTGCACGAAGAGGCAGGCCACCGCTTGAACCTGGGCCAGTGCTGGGCCTTGGTCAAGGCAGGCTGCCCCCCCTCCCACCCCCGGATGTTGAAAGGGCCCAACAAGCCTTGGTCTGGCCTGCCTGCTCTCCATCCTGCTGCCAGCCAAGAGGAAGGCTGGGCGAAGGGGCGAGCCGTGTGTGTCTGTGTCCTCACTGCTGGGGAGCAGGGCAGGCCTCTATTGCGGGGGGTGGGGGGAACCTAGCACACACACACACCCCAGCCTCCAGGCGCACACAGGGGGCTGCCCCCTCCTCTTACCTGGGCCACTGGGGTTCTGTGCTGGAGCCAGAGAGGGAGCGAGCAAGAGGCCAGCACCGCTGCCAGGCAACCGGCGCCCTGCTTTATACCTCAGCCAGGGCCGGGTCCCAGACGGGCACAATGGAAGTGCTGGCTCATCGGAGTCTGCCCCAAAGGCCACCGTCATCATATCTCGCAATGGGGCTGCTCAGCCGGAAAAACACTGGGCAGCCCCCCCCCCCACGGTACATGCATACACACACACACACACACACACACACAGCTTTCCCTCTCCCTCCCCATGCACCACTGGCCGCTGACCCAGCACCTTTCTTTGTGGACAGGATGAAGAGGCCTGGCCTGGGGGACCCTTTGCAACCCCCACCTCAAAGCCAGGCTGTCTGAAGCACCAGAAAGCAAGTAGGAGCCCATGGGCCACTTAGTTTGACCTGGACCTCTTCTCAGCCCAACAGAATCATAGCTGGATTGGGCCCACGGAGGTCCATCTTGGCCAGCATCTCGTTTCCCATGGTGGATAGCCAGGTGCCTCTGACAGAAGCAGGAGATCAGGGCAACACCCCCCAACACATCATCATTGGTCCCCAGCAACTGGTATCCAGAGGTAGACTGCCCCTGAACCAGGAGGTTCTATAGAGCCATCATGACTAGCTGTGACCGATTGTTTTGGTTACTCTGAGGGTTTGCTTAATTCCAGTTACTAACTTGAACCAAAGTTAGTCTCTTTGATTTCCCCGGGAGAGAAAACAGGGCACTCATTTTAACAGTCGAAGAGGGGGACATAGCAGGGAGGTTCAGGCGTGACCCCCTCCCACTTGACCTACTGGATGGGCAAACCACCATCAACCCCCCCCCCGCCTTCACCATTAGGCCTCTGCCGGCATCTGGAAAGAGCTTGTGACTCCAGGGCCAGCCTAGAGGCCTCCTGCTCCCCCCCCCCGCTCTGGGGTCTCCAGCTGTTGTGATAGGGGGCGGACCCCTTGGAGCAAGCGGGGAGCCTCTGGGGCGAGGCTTGAGCAGCCAGCTGGGCCGGCCTCCTGGCTGCCTGCTTGATCCTCAGAGAGGCAACCTTTTGTTGCTGTGCTGAGTCGGGAGATTTGAATGGCAACATTCGAGTATAAAAACCCCTCACAAGACGGACGAGCGGCTGGTGGGAAGAGCCGGGCTGACAGTGGCCGCCCAGGTAAGCACTGGGGGCCTGGTCACCTTGGCTGCTGCTGCTGCCCCCCCCAGCCACAGGTGGGCTTTGTGTGCCATGACCCCAGGGGGCCACTGGCTCAGCGGACGGCTCGTGGGGAGGGGGGGACCGGTGGGTCGAGGTGGTTTCTGAAGGACTCGTCTCGATGGCATCATAGGGTGGTGGACAACTTGACTGAAGCGATTCCTGGAGATTCTCCCTCAATGCCGAACCATCATCATCTCCAGAACTGCTTTCAAGAGTCATCTGGAGAGGGAGGCAGATCCCTGGAACGGTGGCACCCCTAAAATGGCGGGTTTGCTGCTGGTGTGGAAGTAGCCTCTGCACACATTCAGAGGCAAGCACACTCTGCAATCACTCCGGTTATTCCTGAAAGCAGGTTCCAGGACTTTGTCTTGCACTTTGCACATGCTCAGAGACAATCTCACCTTTATCCCAAATGCTCGTGTTCCAGGCATGAACTGTGACATCAAAAGCTGTCTGTGGGGCTTCCTTTGGCTCAGCGGCCACCTTCTGCGTTGACGTGGCCCTCTTGTTCTCCTGCAGCTGTGGACCAGCCACTGTCATGAGCCTCAAAAGTGGGAAAGTCGCTGGACTCTGGAAGGTATGGAGCAGGGCGATCTTGCAGGGTGTGGAGCCCAGGGAGAGGGGTCAGGGTCAGGGTCAGGGCCGAACTTGGGGGAGCAGGGGAAGTGACAGGGGCGTAGCTAGGGGAGAGGGGGCCTGTACTCACCCCTCTCTGGTGGCCCCTCGGAGTGAGGGAGACAATGAAGAACATAGGGAGGGGTGGAACTGGGAGCCCCGGGTTCTTTGAACCCCTCCGCTCAATTATAGCTGCACCCCCGGGAAGTGACCAAGATGTGTTTGCTGATGCAGCCACACAGGGCCCATGTGTGTGGCATGTGGAGGTGAACGTGCATGTGTGTGTGTGTGTGTGTGTGTGTGTGCGCGCGCACTGCTTCCTCCTCCCTGCAGCCCAGAGGAGGGGTGAGGGGCTCCCTGCTCTCTTCTACTAATCCTTTCCTTGATGAAGCCCCAACTCTCAAGGGAGGGCAAGAGACAGATCCGGGGACCGGGGGAAGGGTGAGCTCTCTCCCCCCTTGGCCACTGACTTGGTGGGTTCTCCTTGGGCCCTGGGAGGGACTGGAGCCCCAGTGCTTTGTGGTGTCGCCCCCTCAGATCGTGACTTGGGATGAGCCATCCTTCCAGGGCCGCAGGCAGGAGTTCACCTCCGAGTGCTATGACATCAGATCCTGCGGCTTCGACACCGTGAACTCCGCCCGTGTGGAAAGTGGCACGTGAGTGGGTCGCTCCGTGGGCCAATTCCTCCCCTCTGGTGACTGGGGCTACCCACACCCTTTCCTTCTAAAAAAGCTGGACTGCTCTGTGGACAGGCAACGGCCCTACCTTTTTGCCCCCAGCCCATTCTCCCCTGCAAGGTCGCTGTGAGTTCCAGAGGGGGAATCTCACAATCACACCTTTTAAACAGGCAGCAGTAGTGTCCCACTTGACTGGCCAGGGTGCTTTCCAGATTAAACCCCACAACAAGGTCACTACTATGGACCTGCTAAGCGTGCTTCCAGTGTTGTGACACCACAGCCCCTGCGTTGACAGCAAGGGGCCGTCCACATTTCCGACACCTTATTTCAGGTTTTATCTTTGCATTATAGTGCTACAATGTTGCATGTGCGTTGCAAAAATGTAGCGGTGTTTTCCCATTGTAGGAGTTTGAGATTCTGGGGGTCATTTTCAATACGGCCCTGACAAGCTGAAGCATTTTACTGCTGTTCTAGGGTATAAACTGGAAAGCGCCCCGATCAACCTCTTGATATGGTGTGGGTCCTCCCCCCACCATCTACCCCCTAAGTCAGCCATGCCCCCCAGAGCTGGTGCTGCTGCCTGGTGAGCCACCAAGATCTCTCTGCCGCTGCCCCCCCCCCGGTCACGCTGCAGGGTCCCAGAGGGGTGTGTGTGTCCGGAACAAGGGAGGGCTATCCTTACCGTGGGAAGCCAGGAGGCCTGACAGCATTGTCCCCACAGGTGGGTCGGCTTTGAGCACCCTGGCTTCCAGGGGCAGCAGTTTGTCCTGGAGAGAGGCAGCTACCCCTGCTGGCAAGCTTGGAGTGGCAGCAATGCCTACCACGTCCGGAGGCTGAGCTCCTTCCGGCCCATCTCCTGCGCGGTGAGTGGGGATGGCCATGGCCCAACGGGGCACAGAGTCAAACGGTGCAGCAGTGTCCTGTGGCGTCCGGAGGCCTCGCCCACACGCAGAGGCCATCAGGGGCTCTGCCAAGTCAGTGGCCCCACAGGGGGGGTGGCTCCCGGAGAGAGTCACGGTGGGGTAGTGGGGGACCCTGGAGTGTGGGACCCTGGAGGGAGCTGCTGCCTGCCCGCCCCCGACTCCAGCAGAGAGCCAAGAGCCGAGATGATGCTGCCCTCTCCTCCTGCCACAGAATCACCAGGAGAGCAGGATGTCCGTCTTTGAGCACGAGAGTTTCCTGGGCCGCAAAGGAGAGCTGAGCGAGGACTGCCCCTCCCTCCAGGCCATGGGCTGGGGCAGCAGTGAGGTGGGCTCACTCCACGTCCACTCTGGCGCGTAAGTCTGGGGACGGGGCAGGGGAGGGTTCCCACATTCACGGACTGAGGACGATGTGATGGAAGCCGGGGTTGTTATTATTATTATTATTATTACATTTATATCCCGCTCTTCCTCCAAGCAGCACATACTTAAGTTTCTCTTTCACAGCAACCCCGTGAAGCAGGTTAGGCTGAGAGAGAAGTGACTGGCCCAGAGTCACCCAGCTAGTCTCCTGGCCGAAGGGGGATTTGAACTCGGGTCTCCCCGCTCCTAGCCCAGCACTCTCACCACTACCCCAGGCTGGCTCTATGGGGGTTCTGCTGCCCTTCAAGGAGCACGGCCCAGATCGAGCTTTTGCAGAGCTCCGCAGGCAGCTGAGGGACTGCTGTCCTCCTGGCTCACGCTGGCCCCTTTGCCCCCGGGACAAGGGCGGAGGAGGGGCCCCCTCGCTGGCTGCCTCCAAGCCCCGCTGCTAGGGCCAGGCTCAGGCTCGCTGGATCTGCTGCTGCTGCTGCTGCTGACGCCTCTCCCCCTCTCCCCTCTCCCCAGCTGGGTGTGCTCCCAGTTCCCCGGGTACCGGGGCTTCCAGTACGTCGTGGAAAGTGACCGCCACGGGGGCCAATACAAGCACTTCCGGGAACTGGGCTCTCACGCGCAGACCTCCCAGGTGCAATCCATTCGCCGGATACAGCAGTGAGCGAGCGAGCGAGCGAGCGAGCAGCACCTGGGCACCGGAGGCAACCGGGGCGCCCCCACGGACGGCTGGGTCCCCTGCCCGCCCCCCGCGCATCGCCATGCACGGGCAGCAGCAGCAAAGCCATATCGGGAAGCCAGGCAGGCCCTCGCGCTGCGGGGAGTCCCGCCTTCTTCTGCGTGCAATAAAGTCTCTTTGGTTCACCCGTTTCCAGTGCTTGGCTCGCTCCGCGGCGTCGTTGCTCCAAGGAGCGCTGCTCATGCAGGCGGCGGCGGCGGCGGCGGCTGCTCTGTGGAATGGGACTGTGGCGCCCCCCTGTGGCTGCTGGGATGGACAGCCTAGCAGGGTCCGCAGTGCTGCTGCTCTCCAGCCCGGAGGCCTGTGTGGCCGAGTGCCTGGTTCCCCGTGAGCGAGTGGGGCTACCTCGCGCTACAGAAGCAGTCGGGGAAAGTGTGGGGTGGGGGGGGGGGGTGACCGGCTCACCCAGAAGAACCGAACACCACCTCCACTGCGGGGGGAAAAGGCAACAGGGCCCCAAATTAACGGAAAACCCTTCACCCGTCAGCCTCCAGCCACAGGCAAGCTGCCCTCGAAACTTCCTCTGAATTGCTCCAAGCCCCGTTGAAATTTCACCTGCCCTTCCGAATCTGAGGCTGAACAAGCTTCAGTGAGAATCCTTGGTTTAGCACTTGTTAGGGATGTGCTGGTTTGCAGCCAATCAAGGCTGTTCGTGGTTGCCTTATGCTGTAAAAAGCACCCAGGATTGGGAGAGAAGATTGTTCTAAGCAAGAAATAAAAAAATAAATTTAATAAAATAAAAAAGAAATTAAAAAGTGAATTTCCCCAACCTACTCAGTGCTTGCATTTATGTGTGTCTGTACACACCGCACACCTCTTGGTTTTCCATCTGCCATACAGTTTCCAGGCAAAGCACTCTTTCCAGTGCTGCACCCTTTCTGTGACATAGGAAAGTCTGGCAGAGGGAAGTGCGGAGTTACACCTGCATTGCAGCCCAAGAAAGCCACCATCCAAAGCATCTTCCTTCCCTCCACACCAATGAAAGCGACAGCTGGCAACCTCTAGTAGAAATCTCTCTAGTCATAGCTACATCTTGGAACCAAGTCACTTCTGGGAACTGTAGTTTTAGAGTCCACGGGCTCTGAACTACAGCTCCCAGCATGCCTTGTGAACCAGCCAGGGAGGCAGTGCCATTGTTTAACTCTTTCTATGCCTGGGGTGGGGTGGGGAGAAAGGATGATAGAATAGAAGGCAAGAATGGCCCAGTTAAAAGGCAGCCGGAGGGGTTTGCAGGCACACTTCTGGAGGAGAGGCAGGCAGGCAAAGCATTGCACAATGATGAGGGAAGCTTCCTAAATGGTGTGGGGGTGGGGAGACAGACACACACAAATGTGCAAAATCTAAAACACAGCTAGAAAGGAGCTGCAGCCGCCACAGATTGCCAGCTGCTCCACCTGGCCTTGTTGCTGTGCACTGGGCAGCATCTGAGAGGCAGTTTTTGCTGGCAAAGCTTCTCATTGCATGAGGATCAAGCGTCTCCCCTGCATGTCCCGCTGCCGCTGCCGCTCAAGGAGCAGGCCAGGATACTCCCCATCATCTCTTTGGGCCAACCTCAGAACACGGACCATGGTTCTTCCATGGCAAATAAATTGGAAAGAAGGAGGCAGAGGGAGAAGACACCAAAGGCAGGAAGCCGATATTTGGCAAACCTGTCTGTGAAGCACTTCTGGAAATGCTACAGAAACAAACACTAAAGGGTTTGTGTGTGTGTGTGTGTGTGAGAGAGAGAGAGAGAGAGAGAGTCAGTCTCGAGGAAACGCTGAATGCCGGGCCACCTTCCTTCCCACCCTGATGAACTTTCTGTAAACATGGTGGATGCAGAGAAAGACCCACCCTGTTCCAGATCAGGACTGTGGCGCAAGGGTAGAGGGAGCTTGCCCCTCACCCCCTCCATGCCGTTTCCCCTATGAAAACTGCCCAAATTGCTCTCCTTTGCCCAAGTAGAAAACCACCAGATGGGTGCAAGTCAGTTTCCTTCCTGGGACAAACAAGAGCTTTTGCAGGTGCGGTGGGGGTGGATTTTCATAATGATACAGGGGTGAAGGGTTAATCCCCCTCCTCTGCAGGTCACTCCAGATTGGGGCTCCCCATGGCTGCAAGTGTTTGTTTTTTAATTTAAAGTTTATAAACATTTTTTTGAAGCAACTGCAGTGATAATCCACATCCCACATCTTGTTGCAAGTCAACCTATGGTGCAGAGAAATCTCCTGGCCTGAGAGCGAAATTCAGCCAGTCTTGATTGGGCGGTAGATGGTGCTCTTGGACAAGAAATGCTTCCCAGGACCCGCCTGCATTGCCTGTCTGTCCCACCCTGGCTGGTGCCTCAACTGAAACGCCAGACAGTCTGGGGAGAGAATGCTGAGCTAGATGGACCAATGGTCTGGCTCAGACAGCTTCCTATGTCCCTGGGAGTAAGCTAGTTTCTGAGGCCACAAAAACAGGCTCTGAAGGAGAGAGGCTTTTGTGGCCTCCAAAACTAGCTTACTCCCAGGGAGATCTCAGTTCCCAAAGGGAATATCAGCCTTCAGCTCTCACAACTGGCTTGATGCGCTAGGCGTTCCGAGGCTGTGGTATAGGAACAGAGGAAGCTGCCGTCTACCGAGTCAGACCCTTGGTCCATCCAGTTCAGTATTGTCTACGCAGACTGGCAGCGGCTTCTCCAGGCCGTTGTCTCTCTTAGCCCTATCTGGGGATAGCAGGCAGGGAACTTGGACTCTTCTGCATGCAAGCAGGCAGGTGCTCTTCCTAGAGTGGCTCCATCCATCCCCTGAGGGGAAGATCTCCCAGTGCTCACACATCATCAAGTCTCCCATTCAGATGCAAGCCAGGGCAGACCCTGCTCTCTCTCGGCCTCCACTGCCAGCCACTCACAAGGAGACCAGCTCAGCTGCGCAGCGGTGGAGGTTAAGCTCTGGCAAGGTGTGCAACCCTCAGGGCTCCGCCCCGACTGGTCACCCAGCCCTGTCCCAGCCAAGACAGCTCCACACCCGGCACGTGCCGCGGCTTCCCCGGAGGAGACCCAGTTCTCTGCACCCAGCCTGGGATGCAGGCATGAGGAACCCCAGCTGGGCTCCCACCCCGGTGCCCCACTGGTGCCCAGAACCTCCCCCGCCGCCTGCCCCTCGTCCCACAGCACCTGCTCATTAATCCCCAGCCTTGCCATGCAAGCCAGCTGGCCATAATGAGATGCTAACTGGGTTTTCTGTAATATCGGGTGAGGGAAGGTCAGCAAGGTAAGGCTGCAGTCAGCGTATTGTTATTATCAATCAATAACCTATTTATTTTCCAACACTCCTATTAACCTCAGCCAGCCAATCGCCATTTCAATTTGAAAAGGCTTTGCAGGGCCTCTGCTGACTGGACAAGTCTGATGGAGAATGCAACGGTGACCCGACCTCTGAAGGTGGGAATCCAATTAGAGTCATTTTCATTTGGAGATGAATATTTTTACAGCACGCTCTTCATCCTCTCGGCTTCCAGGTGGGAACTACCAAGCAACTCACACAGAAATGATGAGACTCCGGAAGGCAGGCGGGCAGGAAACGGACTGCCACCCTCTCCAGGCTGCCACGCTCTCCAGGCGGCCCACACAGTCCTCTTCTTGTTGGGGCCAGATGGGCACCCTGAGGCCCTCGGCTCTGTGGCAGGACTCAGGGGCTGCAGGCCAAAGGTGCCGAGTACCACCTCAGCCGAGAACGAAGCCCTCAGGCAGCGGCTGGAAACAGCCCGAACTCTGGGTGGAGCTGAGTGGCTGCCAGGGTGATGATGCACAACTTGATTCTGCAAGTCATCTTAGGGGATGTCCCAAGAGATGTAGTCCTTCAAGTAAGACCTATCTGGGTTATCTGGGTGTGGGTGTGGAATATGCACAGCAAATACCAGCAACCAATTGAGAAGAAGATAAAATGGGCAGTGTGAAAAGATCGGTGGGACAATTTTGTTCCTAAAGTGTAAGATGGCTGATTGAATCACAGGGGAAGGGTGCGTGTGTGTAAGAGAGCAACTGCAGTAAAAACCTGACCCTGGACTGGGCAAGAGGGGCACAGTTCCCTCATGGGAGGATGCATTCATTTGCAGAGTTTTTAACCCCAGCCTTCAAGCAAAGCTTTCCAGGGCAGCTAATTATAGTTAAGGAAAAAATGATTTAAAAAACAAACAAACAAATCCATAGAAAACACAGAATACAGCCCATGATTAAAGAAAGACATACAGAAAACAACTCCCCCAGAGGCAACCAATGATGCAGTGTGAGCTTCCCACAGAATCAATCACACCCAGTCCAGGGTCCTGGGAACAGAGATTTCCAGATGTTCTTGACTACAACTCCCAGCATCCCCATCTGGAACGGCTTTTATGGGAGTTGTAGTTCACATTTGGGAATCCCTTTTACAGGAAATGCTGCTTAAGTCTCATTTCATTCCTAGCTCCAACAGCAAATTGCCTTGGAAAGGAGACCTGTCCTCTCTGAATTTTGCTCTCTGGTTTGATTTTCTAAAGTCACTTATTCTAGAACTGCCACCTTCTCTGCCAACACCGGCTCCTGTGCCCTTAGGAGCAGCTTGATCTGCAGTCATTAGCAATGCTCACCTCCATGCTATGCAGAGTGCCCCATGCTGATGTCCGCTGCTAAAAGCACAGGCCAGTCTGGGTCCACCCCCGCCCATTGGTTGGCAACCCCTGCAACCATGCCATGCCATGTGGCAATGCATGCTGCAAGTGAATGATGCATTGCATGAAGGAGGGCTGTGTGGTGTCTGCCCTGAAATGGCATGATCTTTCCTTGCAATCTTTTGAAAGAGAGCTGTGTATTCAGTGGACCTAGACTGGGCATGGTTGTTTTATCCCTCTTGGTTCTGTGATGGCTGGAGATGGGAGCTGAGGAATGAGGCTCCCTTTGGGAATCTGCAGCAAAGGAAGTGGCGATGGTAGAAGCCGCCGTTACTGTCCCCACAGGGCCCTCTTCCGAGCCATCTGGATGCTAGCTTCCCCCAGCCTGTTCCTTTCACCTCACACAGCTTGTACCATTCAAGAGATTATCCACGCCCAAGAGCCATGCCTGGAGGTGTGTGCACCACCCCTGGCTCTGACAATGCAGAACCTCTGACAGCTGCACGCTTCAGGAAGCTCTCGGAGACAGGCCCTCCTTGTTGGAGGGAGAGGCATTTCGCTGCATGCCTGAGGATGCCCCAACAAGACCCCTTAACTCAAGCCAGACCTCGGGTTTATGCATAAGGAGAAGCTGGAGACGGGCTGGAGAGCTTTCCGGCTGCCCTTTCTCGGCCATCACCACCCCTCATTCATATTCATGAGCTGTTCATTAGTGGACACATCTTGTGGGGGGGGGGTGGCGCTAAACGGAGGACCTTCCCCACTGATTACCAACATTAAATTAATGCCACCAAGAGGATCTAATAAGGCTTCCTGGGGGCACTACTAGCCGTCCTTGGAAATTGTGCTGATGCCTCTGTGGGACCCTATTAACCAACAAACAACCCACCTCTCTCCATGCTGAAAGTGCTGCAGCAGAAGCTCAGAGCCCGAGAGGACATGTTCTTGGCTCCTGCTGGTATCCCCAACTGCTGTGGAGTAGTGAGGGCTGGAACAAGAGCTGGACTGCCATGGCCAGAGCAAATTCCAGTGTTCATCAACTCCGTACATTCTAATCAGCTGCTAGTCAGAGAGCAAAGGTCTTGCAAGCTAGCCCAGCAACTCAGGTTCAGCAAAGGGTTCTTTGAAGAGCTGAGGTCTTGCTAAGAGATTTGTGTTGAGCCAAAAGGTCCGGTTCTGCAACACTTCATTGCTTTAACCTTGCCAAGTGTTTTGGTTTGATGTGGCAAGTTTACCTCTCAGGAAGTGTACCCTGGGGCCTTTCTGGCTGATGAGAAAATCTATTTAAGAGAAAGAAGATCTCACTTGCAGGCGATGCAGTGAGGGCAAATGCCAGCAGCCTTGCTCTGGGGCAGGCAGGGAAGTCTCACTGCCGTTTCCTGGATTTTATCAAAAAAAATTTCCGCCCCAAACTTCTGCTTCTGGGAGATTCACAACTATATAAAACAAGTTAAAACACAGAAAATAAAAACCTTAAAATGATTTAAAGCCACAATCAAATTAAAAAGCTTGGGTGAAGAGATAGGTCTTTAAGTACTTTTAAAAAGTTGTCAGAGACGGGGAGGCTCTTATTTCAGCAGGGAGCGCGTTCCAAAGCGTCAGGGCAGCAGCAGAGAAGGCCCCTCCTGAGTAGCCACCAGAGAGGCTGCTGGCAACTGCGGACGGGCCTCTCTGGATGACCTCAGCAGGTGGTGGGGTGCATAGTGAAGAAGGTGCTCCCTTGAATCCCCTGGGCCTGAGCCCCTTAAGGGCTTAACCAGCACTTTGTATTTTGCTCTCTCTGCAAAATTGTAGTGATTAGATCATCAGCTAATGACTACGGTGTCAGAAGGCGTGGCTGCCTGGAGCCTTCCCAGGAAAGGAGGAGCTGCTGCCACCAGCAAAGGCAGCTCACCAAAGGGCTTGTGTGTCGCCAGCCCTGGCACCATCACCCAAGGGGCCCCCATTCTGCCTGCAGAGAAAGGGCAGCTTCTTCCAGGACCGGCTTCTCCTGGCACTGGCAAAGGGAGCTGCTGAGCAGCCCTCCCGAGTGGGCTCCTCTTTCCCGGGTGGTGCCAGCGGCTGCCTCTTGCTGTGTGTGTGTGTGGGGGGGGAGAGTGAAGGCCAGGCAGGCCAAGGCACCAAGGCCGCAGGGGGAACGCCGCCCCCTCTGGACAGAGGCAACTTGGGAGGCCACTGGCAGAGGGCTGGTTGCCGTGAGGGCCGGCTCCTCTTCGGGGCTCTCCTTTGGACCAGGTCCTGCCTTGGCTCCCACCCCAACTGACACAGCATCAGAGCCACCTTGTTCACCAGCCCTGGCGCTGAAGTCCTCGCACAAGCAGGGGAGGAGGATCTGTGGCTTGGGATGGGATGCAACTCTGGCACGAGGAGAAGGGCACATCTCGGAAGCCCTCCTGACCACACGGCCTGGGCAGCATGATGGCCAGAACCGCAGGCAGGCAGGCAGGCGGGGTAGTGGGGGGGGCTGCTCCCTGCCCCCCCTCCCTGCTGGGCCTTCCTCCTCTCCGGCCATCAGCACAAATCCTGCTGCACAGGCTTCTCAGTGGATTTGCCCTTTGATTTAAGCCGCGGCCGCGGCGGCTCCCACCCTGTCCCCCAGCCCCTGCTTTCCATCAGGCCTGCTGCTCCCTCGGTGTGGCCATATATCTCTCTCTCTTGGAGAGGCCTCTCCCCTTATTTCTTCAGCCCTGATCAATACAGCCAGGGTGATTCTGGCAGCCTCTCTCCAGCGCTGCGCGCAGTTTTTCTTGGGGGACTTGTCCTGTATTTCTTGTTAAGCTTCCGTCTTGGCTTGTTCTTTTTCTCATTAGCTTTTAGTGCGGGGCCGGCCATATTTCTCCCTCTGTTCTTTCCACACTGCTCTGGTGGATCCCCAGCCATTCTGCAGAACAAGACTTTTAAAAGTTTCATTCAACTCTAGTGGGCTCTGGAGTCTGTTCGACTAAGGGCAGGCTGGCCGGGAAAGCAAACAGCATGGCAGCTTTATTTTACCGGGGGGGGGGGGGCGGGGAGCGGAAGGCCCTGGGCTCCATCCCCAGCCATGAATTTTCAGACTAAAGGGGCAGCACAGGAGATTATTTTTTATTTCCCTTCCGTGTTGCTCCCAGAGCCAAGATTTAGAGGGCCAGCAGGACGCTCAGAGAACTTCTGAGAAGGGGTGAGGGATGGCAGGACACCGGCTCTGCATGCCGGTGAAGGTCCCAGGTTTGACTCCCCGGCAGCGGCGGCAGCAGCAGCAGCGCCCGTTACAAGGCACTCTGGGAGCTACACAGCTGTCTGCTCTCCAGGACTGACCTGGCGTCTCCAGCAGTCATCTGAAAGCAATCCAGTAGGTTCTTCCGGCTTGCTCTGGTGAAAGGCTCCAGGTCCAATCCCATAAGAACAGCCCTGCTGCAGGATCAGGCCTGAGGAGGCCCATCCAGTCCAGCATCCTGTTTCCCACAGTGGCCCATGAGACGATGCCTCTGAGAAGCCCACAGGCAAGAGCTGAGGGGGGCTGGCCCTCCCTCCTGCCACTGGGATTTGGAGGCCTCTGAGGCTGGAGGTGGCCTATAGTCCTCTGTCTAGTAGCCCTGTTGATGGACTTGTCCTTCATGAATTTACCTAAGCCCCTTTTAAAGCCAGCCAAGCTGGTGGCCATCACCATATCCTGTGGCAGAGAATTCCACAGATTAATTATGTGCTGTGTGAAAAAAATACTTCCTCTTGTCGGTCCTAAATTTCCCAGCCATCAGTAAATGGTCTGTGGAAGGCTTGAGACAGAGCCGGCTCCTGGGGGCGGCCAGAGAGAGGTCTCCCAGGATCTCCCCTGCCTCCCTTGGAGGCTGCCTTTGCTCCTCGGCCTCCATGAAGAAGCCCCGTCCTCCTCCTCGCCCCGTCCTCTCCTGTCACCGGCAAAGGCCATTTCTATGCAGATGATTCTCTAATCTACCAGAGAAGGGGGGGGGGGAGGGGGGTCTCCAATGGCTGATGAAATTCAATCTCACCTCCAGTCTGATTATGATAATTTGCAACGCGCCGAGGCAAAGTGAATTATTATTAAATGCAAATAAAAGTTAAATAATGCTGTTTGGGAGCTGCTCAAAGTGACAGAAAAGCTATAAATTAGGAGGAGAGATTTGGGCTGCGGATCATATTTCACGGCGTGAGTAGTTCACCGTCTCTTAAGGCTCAGCAGAGCCAGCAGACCTGCGAGGCGGCGGCGGCGGCGGCGGCAGCTACTAGGCAGAGCGGCTCATTATCTTGATTGGAAAATGAGGGAGAGGCCGCCGCGCGGGGGGCTGCCAGCCTCGTTACCCGCAGGAGGCCTGACGGATCCCGCCTGATGCCCCCAGCTCGCTCCCCAGGAGGGGCCACCACACGGGCCGCCTCCCTCCCTTGCAGCAGCAGCCCCGAAGGAGCCCCGGCCCCTGTGGTGCGCCGTGGGTTACCCCGAAGGCCTGGCCCCTCCAGACCCCCCGGCCGGGCAGCACTAGCCTGCCCAACTTAGCAGCCGCCGCCGCCGCCGCCGCCGCCAGGCCCTCCACCTCTGCTGGCAGTAGAGACCTTTTGGGGCACGTGTCGTGTGGCCTCCTGCCTGGGCAAGCCAGCTCGACTCTGGAGGAGGAGGAGGAGGAGGAGGCCGAGGCCGAGGGAGGCCACCGCTCAGTGCAGGGGCCCAAAGCGCAGCAGGCGGTCAGTGGGGCGGCCCGGAGGAGCCGGGCTGCGCTCGCGGGTTCCAGGGGCCCCCGCGCCCCTCTCTTCCTCAGCGCCTCTGCTCGGCTTCCGCGCCCTCCTGGCTTTTGCAGCCCGCCGCGCCATCAGGGCTCCTGGTGGGTCTCCGGAGGAGCGGCGGCGCCTGGTTGGTTTCCTTCCTCCTTGTTAAACGCGCACACAGCTTAATTCTCTCACGGCCCCGCCGCCATTACGCAGCAGCCTCTCGCTTGGGGGGGGGGGGTGCGCGCGCAGCCAGTCTCTTATCATATGTAATTCCCTCAGCGCTTCCTCGGTTATGTCCCATTTTATTAAAGCACCATTGAACTATAGCCTATCGATTTAGATTTCACAGACAATTGAAATTTAAATTGACTCCAAATTGAATACCTCCACGCATCCGCGTGGCGCGGCGAGCCAGCCAGATGGGGTGATGCTGCAGAGGGTGGCAGAGCGCGCGCGCCCGGCGGGGGGGGGGGGGGCTGTTTCCACGTGCCGGGAAAGGGGGTCAGGTGCGACCCTGAGCTGCTTGACACAAAGAAGCCGCCTCCGTAGGAAACGCTGAGCCTGAAGTCAGCCGGAGCTCTTGCCGAGAGGCGGCTGCTGCTGCTGCTTGCTGCTTTGCATCGGGCTCATCTCTCCTCGCTCGGTCCCTCTGGCTTAACAGGCGTAGCAGGTTTTCAGTTTATTCAAAAACAGCAACAACCCAGCAAACCCGCTGAGCCAGAAGGGTCAGTGGAACCACCCGCCACCACAGCAGAAGCATGTGCGTATCTGGCATGGGGATGCAACCTTTTCTAAAGACCCTTCCCAAAGCCTTGCGAAATGGGATGCCTTCTCCCGGTCCCCATTTCTGTCTGAAGGGAGCCCTGCAGCGTCTCCATAAAGAGATCATGTGTGTGAAGAATTACAGTTTCTTTCTTTCCAACCCTCTACCGACGACTTTGCTTCCAGGGCTCCCTCCCGCTGGTAATAATGCCTCTATTATGGCCACCCTTTAAGGCCAGGAAAGATCATTCTCTCCGCAGTAATGAACGTTTTATTGGCTGATGGATGGAGCCTTGCCAGAGAGGACGCTCCCTCCAGACCTGCGGGAGGCCTGACCGGGAACCAGCCACCGGCTCACCACCAATGGCCAAGCCAGGCCCGGCTTCCCTGGAATTCCCTGGGAAATGACTTGACTAGCAAGCCAGAGGTTGCCGGTTTGAATCCCCCCTGGTGTGTTTCCCAGACTATGGGAAATGCCTCGGCAGTGATATAAGGAGATGCTGAAAGGCATCCTCTCACACTGTGCGGGGGAGGAGGCCATGGTCAACCCCTCCTGTATTCTACCAAAGACAACCACAGGAAGGCTCTGTGGGCACCAGGAGTCGACACTGACTCAAGGGCACACTTTACCATTCTACTTATGCAAAAGTGCCTGAGCAGAAACATTTCAGCCACATCACCCGGGAGAGACAAAGAGCATTGGGGCCCCCGCAGGGCGTGTGGAGTAAGAGTGCCTCTGCTGGGCACTGCTCAGTGGTGGGGGTCCGGTATCAGGCACAGGCACAGCAGGGGCAACCCAGCAGCCGCTCTCTCAGCAGGTGCACCATGCAATCCCGCCCATTGCTGAGGCACCTCCACAACTCACACATCTGGGCCAGGGACAGAGGTGTTGGGGGGAGAGCCACCCTCAGGGCTTCTCCGGTGAGCCTTTGCCCACCGTCTCAGAGAGGGACTGTTCACGCTCCCCCCTTCCTTTCCAGCCCCTGACTGGAGCCTCCCCAAAGACCCCCCTCCCAAATTGCCCAGGTTGCTGCTGTTTGCAAGGAATAACTGGCAGCAATTAGAGAAGAGCGAACCATCTTCCTCTCACTGTTGACAATTCTGCAGGGGATTTTGGTCCACCTGGATCTACATGTAGATTAAAAACTGTAATTGGGCCAGAGACAGGGCGAGGTGAAGCAAGTGCCTTCGCACCCGAGAGTTGCCCATGAGTGACACGCTGGTGTTTTATACTGTGTGCGGAAAATTAAACTGAAACCCAAGTAGATGGAATGGGGTGGTAAAAGCTGACAGAAATATGTAACCAGTTAGAAACATATGGAACTTGTCCCTACAATCAGGCTCTGTACCAGAGGATGAGAAAGTAACCAATGTGACTCTGGTTTTCAAAAAGGGATCCGGGGAATTGCAGGCCGGTCAGCTTAACTTCGGTGCCTGGTAAATTGATGGAAAGCATAAGACAAAATTGTTAAGCACATAGAAGGAAAGCCCTTGTTGAAGGAGAACCAGGGTGGCTTCTGCAAGGGCAAGTCTTGCTTCACTAACCTTCTGGAGTTTTTTGAGAGTGTCAACAGGCATGTGGATAAAGGTGACCCGGTTGACACAGTATACTTGGACTTCCAAAAAGCTTTTGACAAAGTCCCCCACCAAAGGCTCCTGAGTAAACCTAGCAGTCTAAACTTAGCTCCCTGCTAACTGGGCAAAGAGGCACCTTTTTAATGTGGTGATTCTCTTTATTGAGCAGGGGAGAGTAACTGGCCCTCTCCACCCCCAGCACAGGACCTCCAGCTCTCTCGTCCCTCCCTGCACGAAGGATCCTCTGCCAAAGCTGCAGGATATGGCCTTGGCCTTCTTCTTCTTCCACCAGGGCAGGCAGGAGCTGGGAAGGTTTCCTCTCCAAAAACCGAAGACGAGAGCAGCTTCTGCCTGCTGCCCTTGCGAATTAGGGCTGGTCATCACTTCTTGTTGTAATTCAGGACCCTCTCAGCCAAAGAAAAGTCCAGCATACGACTCACACAGGGAGAGCAGGAAGCAAATGCTGCCTCCTCCTCCTCCTCCTCCTCCTCCTCCTCCCCAGGAGCTCTGCCTGGGGAAAAGGACAGTACTTGGGAATCATTTCTAGGATTCCCACCTGGTATGGACTGTGCTGAAACTGGCGGTGGGATGATGCCCAAGGTCGGTCCTCACTGGCTCCCAGCCCCCTCTTTGGATGGGCCAGGAGCCCCCTTGCCCCCCCCAAGGCCCAGCACACATTCCCCCCCTCCCTCCCCACTAGCAAGGCACCCTCCCAGCGACCCCCAGTACTACATACCAACCGTGGGATGTTTTCCCCATTGTCGGCCCGACAGCAAACCACCTTCATTCAAGAGTTTTTAATTACTGCTTGCATTAATTATTATTACAAGTCAGTATTATTCCGACGGGTGCAATGACAACATTTGTTTTAAAGTGCGACTTATCAGCCGAACGAGGAGGGGGCAGGATTAATGTTGCCGGTCTTCCGAGGTATTATTTCAATGATTGTTTCGTCACCAGGACATTTATTACAGGAACAATTACATCTCCAGTACGCATGTTATTGTTAGATATATAGAATGTCTGAATGAAGATAGCAATTAAAGAGATGGTGGTCCTGGCAAGAAGTCAAGGAGTGATAAACGACATGCTTGGTTCTTGAGCCTCCAAATCTTGCTGCCAGGTGCTGCTGCCAAAGACAACTGGCCTGATGGCCTGGCCACTCCCGTCCCCTAACTCCATTTCCACCACTCAGCAAAGTCTCATAAGAAAGCCGAGCCTAATGAGCATGGCGGGAACAGTTCTGGTGCGGAGCATTCTGTACCAAGAGGCTGCCCACTTTCAACTCTGTCTGCAGCAACTATACAGTCCTCCTCCTTTCATACTACATGCTTGCGGAACTCACTGCCACAGGTTGCTGTTAACCAGGATTGTTTTTCCTGCAGAGCAATGAATGCACCATCAATTCATTATCTGGTTATGCATCAAAGGACAAAACAATTAAATGAACATTGCTGAAACCTATTGAGGTGCACAGAAAAAATACCTCGAGCTGCATGGAGGTCCTGCCGTGGTGCCTTTTAACTCTACCGTGATGAATGCAGCCCTGGTGGGAACTCTTCACATGCCAAGGAAACAGTGGATGGTGCTGCACCTACTACTACTACAACTATTTATATACTGGTCCTCAACAGAAGTTCTCAAAGCAGTTTACATAGCATAATAAAAAATAGATAAATGGGTTAGGCTTAGAGTTCACAAAGGGCCCAAAGGGCTCACAATCTAAAAAGAAACAAGATAGACACCAGCCACAGCCACTGGAGGGATGCTGTGCTGGGGATGGACAGGGCCAGTCGCTCTCCTCACGCCACTTTAAAAGGTGCCTCTTTGCTCAGTTAGCAAAGCTACTCCTCACGCCTACGGCCAGCCAGTTGTGGTAGGAAGGAACCCAGGGCTCTGCTTCTTGCAGGCGGCTGGAAGGGAGCCCCTTGGAGCAGCCTGCAGACGGGGGTGGTGGCGCTGCTGCCCATGGTGGCAACTGGGCTCAGCACTCACGAGGTTCCCGCCACAAGCCCAGAAGAATGGCCCATCCAGAGACGTTGTGGACAGGCTCCCCTTGAAAGCTGCTCATTCTGTTGGCTCTCTGCATGCAGCAGCCCAGAGCAGGGAATCGTGCAGAGACAGTCAGAGAGCCTCGTCTGACCGAATCTGTTTATTTTTCACAGCAGATTTTTCCTGGTGCTCTAGCACACGGCTACAGGTCATTGGCTTAAAATATAGTTTGATAAAAGCTAAGCTTTTTCTCTTTTCTTTTTAAAAGAATGGTTAACAATGAGGGAGAGAGAACATAGCAGGGTCTTTGAACTCCTTTCTCTGGCAAAGTCTGCCCAGCTCCCGGCCCAGAGCCAGGAAGGAGGTTTCCTCACCAGCCTCAGGAGCGGAGACTGTCCACACGGTGTCCCCCTTCACCTGCACTGCAGCCATGACCGACGGATGCAGCCACCCACCCACCCCCCCCGCCCCTGGTCCCTTCACAGACAATGCAGGAGGTGGTTGTCTTCTTCTTCTTCTTCTTCTTCTTCTTCTTCTTCTTCTTCTTCTTCTTCTTCTTCTTCTTCTTCTTCTTCTTCTCCTCCTCCTCCTCCTCCTCCTCCTCCTCCTCCTCCTCCTCCTCCTCCCCCCCCCCGATGGCCCACCCCATTCATCAGGGTTCTGCCATGAGCAATACACTCGGTCATGGCCTATGGCTGGGACAATCAAGTTTTATCTGGTATCTGAGCATGAACAATAAGCAGGGGGCGACACAGCCCCAGGCAAGGCCCCCACTCCACCCCTGGTTTGTGGCTGCCCCCCCCCCAGGATGAGCAACCCAGTCACCGCACCCTGGACCACAGGAGGAGGGGGAGGAGAGGGGAGAGGAGCCCCATTCCAGGGTGGGAGTCCTTGCTACGTGCTTCTTGCAGCCAGGTTGTTTCGCTGGCTTGGCGTGAGCTGAGCTTCAGACTTCTCCTTGTCCCCTCGTCTCCTGAGCAAGCAGTCTAACCATCAGACCTTGAGTGCAAACCTGAGAAAGCAGGATCCCAGCTCTTGGCCAGCTCCCTGCCTGCGTGACTTTGCCAGGCACCCTTCAGCCAATGCCAGGAAGAGTTAATTCTTACTGCAACTCATCATCAGCTGATTCTTCCCAACTTCCTTCATTCCTCAGTTGGATCAAGGCCCTGAGCAACCCATGGAGATCAGAAGGGGCCTTCTCAGTCCTCTGGAACGCAGAGGGTGATATCGCTCGGAGGACCCAGATGAACCTACCCTGGTTCACATACAAGGGAGTTTACGTACCCTCAGCTGCTGTGGTGGGGATGGGACCACTGAGCATAGGGCCTATGCATAATTAACATGCGGAACCCTCTGCTACAAGATGTGGCTGCTGGCTGGGGCTAGGAAAGGGAATTAGGCAAATTTGAGCAGGAGTATCAAATATGAGCCATGGGAGCCTGACCACACATTCAGGTCTGCTGGAGAGGCTCCCCTCTGTGTTCTGCCAGTTTCTGATCTGCTTCTGGGTGTGGCACAGGAGAGAGAGGGCCTTCACCACGACCACACGCAAACTGTGGGATCCCTTCCTGGCGGGGAGCTTAGCCCTCTCTCTGGTACTTTTTCACCACCCATTTTTTCGCCAGGTTTTAATCTGGTGTAGTGACTGTTCTGCCTTTTTAATGGATGGGCTTTAACTGTTGTTATGGAATTTTAAAGAACCCCCCCCGCCGCACACAATGATTGTTTTAATATTGTTTTATTTGGTTTTATAGTGTTATCTTCATTACATGTTGTGTGCTACCCTGGGCACTCCAAAATGGAAAGGCAGGATGAAAAACAGTCATAGGATAAAGAATGGCTTAATGGACCCTCCATTTACAGAGGCAGTCTACTTCTGAGTACCACTCGCTCCCTGTTCTTTCCAAAGGAAGAGGCAGATCCACAGAGCTGTCTCTCTTCCCATGCAGACTGGATCTGGCCCCCACGGATGGGATAAATAGAGAACCCAGCACCCGCTTGGGGTGCACCTCCCTTCTGCAGGGAGGTGGGTGTGGCTCCTCGCTCCGCCCTGGCCGGCCCCCTCCCCTTTCCACTGCTTTTTGCACAACCCTTGGCCATCTTGAGTCGCCATTGATCCAGGGTGTGGTCCGATGACCACTACGCGGAAGCTAAGCGCAGGCGTGGATCGGGCCAGTGCCTGGCCAGGAGCTCTAGGTAGGCTGCTGGGAGGTCTGTTGAAGGAAGGGCCCACTGGCCAGTCGTGAAAGACTCGTGAACGCCTCCATGCAGAACGGAGCGGGGCTCGGCTGCAGGCAGCAGGCTGTGGCTGTGGGAATGTGCTTGTCGAGAGCTGACCCTGAGAGCCAAGCCACAGTTCTCGTGCAGAGCGGAATGGCGAATCCCTTTTCATTCCCACGGGCTTGTTCTTAGGAGGGATGGGTTTTTTGCCGTTCCAGAGCAGCGAGTTCCCAAGATGCCCTTTTTCATTTTGCATTTTTAACAGTAAAGAATGGCTGTTTGAATTACATCTAATACAAGCATGTGCTTGAGGAATCAGGCTCCTGCTAATGTTTTTCCAAACAAAAGCAAGACTCCCTCCCTTTTGCACAGCTTGGGAGTCCAGGAGGCAAAGGCCCGTCGGGCTGAGCTGGGGAGGAATCCGGCATGCCTGTCTCTCTGTTCGGGGCCCTGTGTAGAGGGCCAAGGCCAGACCCCGGCTTCTCACCTCCAGCCCTGGGCTGTCTTCATCCTGGAGAGCACCACCGTTCCGTCTCCTGGGTAGGAAGAAGGAGAAGAAGAGCACCTCCTCCTCAGCCTGGAAACAAACGGTCAGGAAGCAGCTTTGGGTTTCGAGTTTCATGGAAGTGCAAATGCCTCCAATCAAATGTGCATCCCAGTGCCACAGTGAGCATCCTGCTTGGCCGTATTTCACCCCAGTCGTAATCTAAACACAATTCAGTGCGTATCCTGAGCATGCATTATGCACAGCGACAGAGATATTGGGCTGTAAATGTGCCGCCTCTCTCGTTCTAAAAAATGCCGAAGTGTTCACCATCTATTGAAACAATTCAAGCATCTTAGCCATTACTGTAAATAGTGGATTAGTAGGAAGATGTGAGGGAAACAGACCTGAGCCTTCAAATTAATATTTTATGTAAATATGACGTATCGGCGTTCCTCTCTAATGCAACAACTTTTTCCCCAGCTGAGATATTCCACCAAATATAGACACAATGGTATGAAACAGTAGATGTTGCAGGCAAGAAAAGCCGTAAGATTGTTTTGGGGAAACAATCCTATGGCTGAGGGCTGAGCTCATTCTTGAGCACAGAAGTCATGCATTTAGTATTTAAGAATATATGGATATATTTAAAATGGCGTGTCTCTGTGTGCTGATCAGGGCGTGGGCTTTTCTTAAAATGAGAATTCTGGGTTCAGTTTTCTCTGGATTGAGCAGGAGGAGAGCAATTGGCCCTCTCCATCCCCAGGACAGCATCATCCCTCCAGTGGCTGTGGAAGATGTTTATCTTTTGTTACTTTTTTAGATACTTTGGGGACAAGGAGCCATTTTATTTATTTATTTATATCAATGTAAACCACTTTGAGAACTTTTGTTGAAATCGGTTTATAAATATTTGTCGTCATCGTCATCATCGAAAAAGGACCCACGGAAACAACTTAAAAGCAGTACCTCCCAATCTTCTGATGACTGAAGCATACTGGATTTTTAATTATTTAGGTAGACTTTACGGTTACAGAAGTGTGGGTTGCAGCCCCACACAAAGGGAACCCCGCAGAACATGCACAGCTCCTCTCGTGGGCTTCTGCATGGAGTCTGCGGGCTGGCGGAGTGATGCCAGATCCGGCACCCTCGGTCAGGGCAGCCCCCTCCAGGGGTGGGGAAGCCCCAGGCTGTGGAACCGTCAGACTCTTCAAGTGCTGCAGAAGGAAACGGCCCCCATGTGAGGCCCCCTTGCTAAATGATTTGTCTTTTAACTGTTGCAACAGCATTATTATTATTTTTCCTTAGAAAAAAAGCCAAACATTGTTTTATGCAGGGATGTGAAAATTATTACACGTAATTAGAGTCATTTCAGTCCCCAGCTCTGCTTGGGCCTGACATATTTTGCATAGTCTGCTGGCACATAACAAGTCAGCCTCATAAAAATGCAGTCAGCTGGCAAGAGCCGGGCGGCTCGAGCGAGATCGGAGGTTGTCTAAACTAGTGTAAAAACTGCCTCTGCTTTGGAGGGGTGGGGGGTGGGGGGTGGGGGTGGGGAGAAGCGACACAGCGTAAATTTATTGTGTCTCATTAGGGAGAAAGGCAGAAACACAGCCCTGCATTCCAATCAAGTCGCCGCCGCCGCGTCCCTCGCCCAGGGAGGCAGCCAGAGACAGTCTCTCTGCAGAGCTTCCCCGGGAGGGACGCGGCCCTTGGGGGCCGTGGGGATTGAGAGGCAGCCCTGGAGCAGTGGCTGCGCCTTGGCTTGCTCCCTGCTCCTTGGGCTGCCCCCACCCCAGAGGGGCACCTTGGCAGCCAGGCTCCGGGGTGCGCCTGCTGCAGGCTGCTTGTCAGCACTCAGTGAGTCAGGGCCCCCCCCCCTATGGGCAGTGGTCCTCATGCTTCAGAGGACCCAGAGGGTTTCCACATCCTTCGGGCGGAAGAATTCGTGTGCGTGAGGACCGCAGGAGATCACAGCTGGGCTGCCTGCTTCAGCCCCCAGCTTCTTCCCACAGTGGCCAGCCCGATGCTCCAAGCATGACAGGAAGGCAACCGTCGCCTCTCCCAGCATCACTCCCCTGCAACTGGTCCTGAGTGGCGGCACACCGAAGGCCTCTGGAGGTGAGAGTTTCACTGGGCTGTGATGGCTGACACTAGCCCTTTGGGCCTTCTCCTCTTCCTCTCCAGGAGTCCTCCTCTTGAGAAGGGCAGCCAGAGCAGCCTCTCCTACGGAGCTGTCCGCGGTGCTGAAACCCACCTTGCCTTCTGGACTGAGAGGACAGAGCAATTGCAGCAGGCCTGCTCAACTTAGAACCCCCCCCCCAGCACTTTTTGGACTACAACTCCCAGAATCCCCAGCCACAGTGGCCAATAGCCAAGGATTATGGGAGCTGTAGGCCAACATCTTCAGGAGGGCCAAAGTTGAGCAGCCCTGAACCACAGCCTCTGGGGAGCTCTGCCTTCGGGACTCCTGATAGTTGGCCTGGGGGTAAGGTAGGGCCTCAATCCAGTGGCTCTGAAGTCTGTGCCAGTGTCCTGTTGCTGCTGTTGGGAAGCCTGGTCAGGGACAATGGCTGGCTTTGTGTCATTATTTGGAAAGGCTCCTTGTGACCTGCAATCAGAACTAGTGATGTTCTCCCTAGAAGCAGCCCAAGTGGTTTGGTAGCAGGGTGTCACTGCCTCAGTCCTCCTGGGCACTGAGAGTTGGCTAGAATGGCCCAGTCCCCAGGGTTGTGCCATGACAGCCCAGAGAGGCTAAGCCAGCCCTCCTTCAGTGGGGTCAGCCATCTCCCCACTGTGGCCAGTGAAGGCCTTTAGCGCATGGGACCAAATGCATGCCACTGAAACTCCAGCACGCCCCCTTTCTGCGGAGACCTGGTGGCTTCCTCGCTCCCCATTTTTGCTGATGAGTTTTGGTAACCTTCTCCAGGGAGACGCATGGAGTTGAAGTCCAGCCTTTGATCCCAGTGCTCTCTGGGCGCTTAACGATGCTCTAAGCTAGTCCAGCTCCATGCGGTTTCCCAAAAGGCTTCTACTCTTGTTGGTTTATTGTTTCAGGATTTGTGTGATATCACGGTGACTGCTTGAGCTGCTTGGAAGCTGATGCAGAGAAGTGGGATCTAAATGGCACAAGGTGGTCCTTCCTGCTGTTTGAAGAAGCACCTGTCTGTGCTTGGAGAGGCAGGCACATTCAGGAGGAGCCCAGAGCAGGAGGGGGCGTGGGCGGGCTGGGCGGCCCTTCATCGGTGGCCGGGAAGCACGTGAGCCCTGGCTTGGGCTGGCACTCTCTCATGACGACCCACAAGCCGGGGGCTAGTTCAGGGGATATCATCCAGCGACTCCTGAGTGCGGCTGCCAGGGAAGCTGTGCTGGGCTCTGAGACTCCCGCACTGTCTCATTAATCCTGATTTACCCAAAGTGGCAGCCGGCTGGGCCCCCTTAACAGGCTGTCCGGGCTGCTCATTTGCCTTCGCTGAGGACGACGATGGGGCCCCTGAGACTCAGCCGCGCTGAATGATTCCGAGTGGGGAGAGTGGAGAGGCTCCGCCTGCACAAGCACACAGAGACCTCCTCAGGCCAGCTGCCGCTGCCACCTCCAGGGTGCTGGTCCCCTTTCTAAACAGGCTGGCAGAGGGGAACTCCCTCTGTCTGCCCGGGGGGGGGGAGCCGACCGGGGTGGGTGGGCTGGAGAATTGTAGGGAGGAGAATTGGGGTCGATAAGTGTGCGCATTTCCCGGGCACTTTTGTAATGGAGCCCCACAGATGCTCTTTTTGCAGTCCTTGCTACTTAGGTTTAGTTACAGCAGGTAACGGGATGACAGGCTTGTGTGGAAGGTTGGGTGGAAATGGGGTTCTGAGGACAGATTCCATAGCCCAGGGCCAGCCCTTCTCATGCACCCTACAGAGAAGGCCAGGCCTCCTTCCTCCCCTGCTTCAAGTGGCAGACAGGAGACGACCCCCAAGCCCTTCACTTGCCCACCAACGGCTCAACCCCCCCCTCCTTCTCCTTGTGAAAGAGAGACCCTCTACATTCTCTCCTGACTTTTGGCTAAGTAATGATGAAAGTAATGAACTTTGCTTCTTCTTCTGCTACTGAATAGAAGCAGTTTTGAAGGTGGGGAGAAGCACACAGGAGAAACAGGATGGGAGTGTCTAAAAGAAATGATGCATGGTGTGGAGGGAGTGGAGCCAGAGAGGTTTTCCAGCGCTCGAGTCTCAGGGGTCGCCCAGTGAAAGGGGCTGACAGCAGGCTCAGGGCAGGCCGATGGAAGCCCTCCTTCACACAGTGCCTCATTCCTTGATGGAAATCAGTGCTTCAAAAGACGGTTAGACACATTCCTTGAGGAGGAGAGGCCATATGGCTATGTAAAGCCTCCATCTTCAGAAGCAGTCTACCACTGAACATCAACTGTTGGGGAGCAGCAGCTCCTGGCTTCCTCTGGAGGTGCCTGGGGACTTCTGTAGGAAGAAGCAGGGTACTGGACAAGCCGGTGGGCCCCTTTGGGTCTGATCCAGCAGGGCTCTACGGATGTCCATACAGTCTTAACCCACTCTCTCCTGGACCAAGTTGAGGGATATGTAGCCCTCTAGGCTTTTTTTTTTTTTTTTTTAGGCTGGGGTCCATGACTTTTGACTTTTCTCAGACCCTCAGAGCTCCCCTCTCCTCCTGCCATTCCCAAGATTCAGCTTCCCTCGTTCTCTGGGCCAAGCAGGCCTGGATGAACACACCGCTGGTCTTGCAGGGAGTGCGGCTTCCTTCTCCACACACATCTGGTCAGGCGATGAGGGCCCATTTTCAGGAAAACTGATGCTGGGTGGTGCCTTTGGCGTGCGCACCCCCCCCCCCCGGGCAAAACCTGCAAACTGGCCAGGTGAGCCAAGAGCTCCAGCAGGAGCCAGGCAGCCGCCAGAGGCCAGCCCCGCCTGCTGCCCCCCGGAAGAGACTTGGGCCCCTGCTCTTGAGGTCACCTCTCTGTGTCACCGAGGAGGCAGGCAGGAGGCGGACGGCTCTCCTTTCCCAGCCACAGCAATTTTACGTGTAATTAAGTTAATTGATGGCACATCTTGGTGCCGAAATGGAGACACATGATCCTTGGAGGCCATTCCCGCAGACATTCATCTCCTCCGGCGGATGCGCAGAGGTCTGACCCTCATGAGGAATTGTCACTGTGTGGGGACCATCTGCTGAGAAAAAGGCCGGCGGGAACCCAGAATGGGGCCGACTTCCACAACGGGCCCCAGTGGCATCCAGCTCCTGAGCCGTTTGGCAGCCTCAGGAAAGCCCACAGGCAGGGCAGGAGGAGGAGGAGGAGAGAAGCCCTCTCCCACGCTTGCTGCCTAGCATCTGGTATTCAAGGATAGACTCCTTCTGAAGGTGGAGGTTCCACATAGCTTCCCTGACAAGCCACCTGAACTAGCGGCCGCCACGGAAGCACATTCGGCAGTACTGCCCTGTCTGTGGCCCACCCTTTTGGCAAGCGCAGCACGGCAGCTCCCCAGGCAGTCCCTTGGCACGGAAGTGTGTCCTGGCAGAGCAGTTGACTGCACCAGGCCAAGGCTCTCTTGGACCAGCTGCACCTGGTGGGAGGTGTCAGGACGGAGGGGCAACCGGCTCATGGGCTGTGGTAGCCGGAGCACGAGCGGCAAGGGGACGAGGCAAAGGGCCAGCCGCCGGCCAGTGGAGCCCCAATCCCTCCTGGCCACGCGTGTGAAGGTTTGATGAGCCGGTAGGGCTGTGCTGATGTGGCACAGTGAAGCCATCCTCCAGGACGGCAAATGGAAACCTGAGTCACAGGGGTGAGCGGGAGCCCCACAGAGCAGAGGGTTGGTTTTGCGAGGGGTCAGGTCAAAAGGCCCGGCTGGAGCAGCCCCACCAGCCCTCCCAGGCAGAAGGGGGGATGCAAGCTGCAGCTGGAGGGAGCCCCCCTCTGCCCATCCCAGAGCACGGCCGGGCCGAGAGCGGATCCCATGAGGACAGGGTTACTGTGTAAACAGCCTCCCTCCCTGGCCGGCTCTTCTTCCCAGGGCAGAAAGCCTCGGGGCGGACCTCCCAGGCATCCGTCTGGGGCAGGCTTCCGACTGAGGCCTGTAACCCACCCAACTCCTCCTGCCACATGAGCCATTCCTCCCCTATATTCAAAGGCAGGCGGGACAAAATCTCCCAGTCTCTCTCCTCCTCCTCCTCCTCCTGGTTTGTCAAATGCAGACAAGAAATCTCCAGGGCTGGCTTTCTGGCCAAGAAGCCGAGGCCTGTTTGCAAAGCCGCAGGTGCAGCCAATCATCCTTCAGCCAATCAGATCTGACGAAGGCGGTCTGAAGTCCCTTGCCAAAGAATTCAGAGCTGATGTCGTGGGTCAAACTCTGCAAGAGCCATTCTAACTAACTTGTAAAGGAACAGAGCTTGTTTCTGGCAAAGTATTCCGCCTTCAGCCCAGCAAGCTCCGTGCTTGAGAGCAGAACTCCGACGGTCAACCACACTGACCAGGAGCAAGGAAACAAGCAGGGGATGTGATTTCCAGGTGGGAGAGAGCAGAGGGAATCCTCCTTAAATCCGGCATCTTTCATTCTGGGTGGGGGTGTGTGTGTAAGATTTGTCTGTATCATGCACACCTTTAGCTGCTCAGAGATGCAGCAATGGAGGGAGCTGTACTGGTTGAATGTCTGCCTGCCTTGCAGCTAATAGAAGTATGGGTTTCAAACTGGCCATGGGGAATGGAATGAACAGGAAGGAACTCCACAGAGGCCTGAAGACAACTTTTGCACACACAGCTGCGTCCAGCAGCCAGCGCAGCCTCCTCCGGCCTGTTAGTGTTGGGCTGTCTGATGGCCTGGGGTGAGACCAGAGGCTGGGAGCTTCTAATTTAGCCCGGCGCAAGGATCCTCCGCTAATAAACCTCACACACAGACGGCCGGCCAGGGCTGCTGCTCTTTGGTTGGGAAGGCATTTCCCTCCTGCCCCCCCCCGCCCCCCGTAACAAGCCAGAGACGCACAAGCAGGCAAGCAGCAGCAGCCCCCCAGAGACGCGTGGTGGGGGGAGGGGGGCTCTCTAGTCTGACTCCTGTCCGCCCCCCCCATCTCCTCCCCCACCCGCCAACCTCACGGCCGGCTCAGGCACTTCTGTTTTGCAAGCAGCTCGGATCCTTGGCGGCTGAGAGTATTTGGAGATGAGGATGTCACTGCCGGCTTTTCATCTCGCTGGAGAGCAGCTCAGCCTCTGGCTTTGCCCGGGGCCCAGAGCAAGGCAGGTTAATAGGCTCATTTGCAGCAGGTCTGCGACGGCTCCCTTCCCGAGAAAACTTCTCTGGGGTGCAGGTGGGCTGAGCCACCCCCCCCCCCGCCATGCCAATGTGACAGCCGAGGCCGCACCGCTTGACCCCTGCCGTGGGGGTCAGAGCCGGATGGCGAGAGCCCCAAGGAGGCCTTTTGCTGCCCGAGTGCAGGAGCCACAAGCCTCTCGGAGGAGACTCCTCCCCTCCACACCCAAGGCAGGGACCGGGAGGCGGGCAATCCGCCGCACACGGCTTTCTCTCCCCTCCCGCCTCACAGCAACGGCTTGGGCCGCCCTCTGCCGTCTCCCAGCAGCCCTTTTGTGCCCTCGGGTCGCCCGATGCGGCTTGTCGGTGTCGCTGCTGCTCGTGACAACGGCGGGGCGAGGAATGGTCCCTGCCAGTGGAGGCAGCCATCTCGCGCGGTGCCCGCAGTTCTGCTGGGCCGGCCCGTGGGACACGCAGCGAAGCATCTCTGCTGGGAGGAGGCAGAGGCAGCCTGCCGCCGACTCGGAGCCAGCTTGGCTTAAGACCATGATGATGCAGCCAACGGGGAGGCTGGAGAAGGAAACCCCATCCGTTCCAAGGGGCTTTTCGGGCGGACGGGAATCCCTAGGAACCGGGCCGATTCCTACGCACTGGCCTGTCTTCCAAAAGTGGATGCCCAGCCCTAGCGAGCTAAGTGGACCAAGATGGGTCTGACTTGAGATCTAGCAGCTTCACATACTCACAGGACTACTCGCTGCTTTGCACACACTGCATTTATCACCATCTGGGGTCCTTGGAAGAGATTCAGCACTGGATGGGTGGCGGTGCTCCCTCTCTGCCCGCACAGGGTCCAGTGATGGATGCTGATGGCAGGGGGAGCAGCAGCAGTAGCAGAGCTGAGCTCCCCCATCACAGCACTGGAGCGCTCAGTGGACATTAGGAGTGGTCCGGCTCCTTCCTCCTCTGGGCGCCTTTCTCTGCCCCCCCCATCTATCTTTCTCCAGCTGCAGCCCAGCACCCCCTCACACACAGAAGCCGCTGCAGGGTCTCTCTAGGGCTGGCTGGAAGCACCAAGAGCTCCTCCTCCTCTCCAACACAGCCAGGACTTCTCTCCTCCCGCCTGGCCTGGCCTGGTCCTGATTTCCACTGTGCCAACTGCCCGCCACCTCTCCCCAGCCCCTCCTTCTGGACTGGAGGCCCCACCCCGATGACCCAATGAGCCCCCAGCCTGCCAAAGCCTTTCCGAGTGGAACTCTGGGATGGGGGTTGTTGTATCAAGGACAAAGAAGCTCATCCCTTGGATAGCTCTGGTTTGCACAGCTGCAGAAAAGAATGTATTATTTCTTGTTTGTGATCTCATTGTTAAAGGATGGCACAGAGGAAGCTTTAAAAAAGAAATTATAGTCTGCAAAACACACACACACAGGCACTATGTTCACATTATGCAACAGTATTCTTCCAAGTTCATAAATAAACATCACTTATTAACCCTTCTCTTAACAAACCCCCTCTCTCATTTCCCAAGAAGAAAAACGCCGCCCCTCACGGCCAAAGACAGGACAATTTGCAGCAGGAAGATTTCACCGGAGGACGAGTTGATCGCCTGCGTGGAAATGCAAGGATGTTTGGCTACCCAGAGGACAGGTCAGTCCAGAGGTGGCCATGAGTGAGCGCTAATCCGCCCAGCTAAAAGGTGGCAGCTGGGCCTCTCTCCTCTGCCTCCTGCCCTTCTGCTCCAGGCATCAGAAGAAGCTCCCCTCCCCAGAGCCTGTCTCTCTCCCCTGCACATGAAACCGTTATGGCCAGCAGCAGTATGCTACTGAACAGAGGATCCTTCCTGGGACGCCACAGTGGGAAAGGGTTACAGCCTTCATGCCCCGCTATCCTGGGCAGGCTTCCGAGAGGCCTCATCTGGCCCTGGTGGGACTCTCTCTGGATTCTGAGTGCCTCCAAGCACATGCTCAGCTTGGAACTTTATTTTCAGTATCCAAACTGAATCCAGATTCCTTTCATGCAGGAATCCACTCCTGGTTCCCCCAAAACCTTTCCTCATTTCAGCAGCAAGTGGGGGGGTGGGAATCACACTGCTCCTTTTGTTGCTGTTGCTGAACCACTGGGAGAGTCAGGAATTAAGCCTCTACTGTCAATCGCAATGAGGAGTCCCAGCAGCAGGCAAAGGGCCCTACTGCTGCTTACAGCAACCCAAATGGCCATTTTTAATGAGCTAATGTGGCCAAGTGGCTTGCAGCTCAAGCAGTGATTTGGGAAGACCCCAGTCCGAATCCTGATCCCACCATGAACTCGTTCTGTGGTCATTCTGCCACAGCTGGAGCACTCTGCAGTAGGAGGATGAGAACACACACCGACCCATTCTGGAGTCACAACCCAGATTTTGAAAGTCGACTCTCCTGGGTAACAGAATGCAAAACATCAGGCTTTTGCTATTGTTCTTGAGGTGCATTTCTGGAATTTTGCAAGCCAGGTGAGGGGAGATTCCTGCTCTCTGAATTTTTAGCAAAGAGAATTACAAAATAGCCTCCCACTCAAAAGGTACCTCCTTTCAAATTTTTCACTCATACTGTTTTGCATTTGTGCCATAATACTATTGCACCAATGTTTTTGTAAAATCACACACACACATATACCACACACACACACACACTGAGGAATTTTGTCTTAATTTATTTCTATTTCTTCACTTTTTCCAGTTTAGGGATTATGTGCAAAACGTATTTCAGCATTCCGAAATACAGAAGGTCCTGCTGGAATTCAGTCAGGACAGAATCAAAAGGACGTTGGAATTTTTGCACAAGGAGGGAATAGAACAGAGGAAATCCACTCCTGCTGAGGCCCCCTCTCTCTTCCGGGTTTTGTTTTCACCAACTCTGCTCCTGGAAACCAACCTATCTCTGCTTGTCTTTCTTTCCACGACACTCCCTGATTATTAAATTTTTTGGAGTTTTGGGCAAAACGCAAAGTGCCTAATCAATTTCGCTTGCAAATTCAAGTGGCGATTCCATTAGTGCAAAGAAGGGTCCTCCCCCCGCCAGCACTCTTTGCTCAAGCTTCAATAATTCTCTTTAAAGTTATTGAGAAGTGTATGCTTAATTATATTTGCATATGAAAAATAGGGTCTAATTAGTGTGATTGATTATTATTTTAACCTTAATGACATTTTGAATATCTGTACCTCTCTAATAGCAAAAAGTATCACTAATAAATCAAGGCCCTCGTATGGCAATGGTCTATTGAGCTGCCTTATGAAATATATTTTATTAATATACCAGAATGTATTGAATCTGAAACAAGTCAAACAACCGCTCATTTATTAAACCGTTTAAATGTCAGCTTTATACAGGCATAATCTTACAGGAAATATGTTCCTGTGAAAGACATCAGCAGGGCCAAAGCAGACGCAAAAAAAAATATTAGTTATTTCGCTCAAATATATGAAGGAAATAAAAATTCAATTATATAATTTATGGCACCAAATAAATTTATATCGGCTAACATAAACGTTTTGAATTAGCAGGCGCGCTTTTCTTGCAAAGTTCCCAGCATTTCCGTGAGCAGCTCTGCAGCCGGGGGTCCTTCCTGCTAACATGGGTGCTCCTCCTCCTCCTCCTCCTCCTCCTCCCCACAGCAAGCAGCAGCCGGCTCAGGACTCACTCTGCTCTGTGTGGGGGGGGGCAAGTGAGCCCCACTGGAGGGGGGGCTTCTCCACAGTGCTGAGCTTCAGCAAAAGTGGCGGGTGGGTGAGCGGGAGGGTTGCCTCCATCCTGTTCCTGGAATTCATTCGCAGCATTAGCATTTCGGCCTTAATTAGAAATTAGGATAGTCACATTGGCCTAAATTGAATCAGACTTGAAATGATTAGCAAAGTAACGCAAGAAATCATTAAATTAAGCCACTGTGCCAAGTCCACTGCTGATCTATCACAAATTTGGGCTCCTAATGAGCTCTTAATTAATGTGCTGGGTCAAAATAATTCATGTCATTCAGTCCAGAAAAGATGCAGCCCCCCCCTCCCTCCACCTCAGCCACAAGAGCTCAGGGAAAATGCACGGGAGGGGGGACGAACCAACCAGGAAGCCAGGAGGCGTGGCCATGATAGACTCAAGAGTGGAATGAGGGGTACCCCCCCCTCCCGGCTCATTTGCTTCCAAGCCCAAAATGGGTGCTTTGCTCTTGTGCAACTGGAATGCAGGAGGCGTTTCATGCCAACTTTGGGCCTATTAATCGCAGGGTGCCAATTTAGGCAATTAGAAATGTTTTTACCACATTCTGAAATGAAAGAACAAACCAGAACCCTGGAGGATTCCTTATGCATCGGTTGTGCTTTGGAAAAAAGATCAGGGAATTTAGAATCTAAAATCCAGACAGGGAGGATTTCAGAAGTGTCCCTACCCAAGACTGGCTTCCTTGAATTAAGAAACAACAACAGTGCTTGTGCACTTGACCACAAACGGACCAGCACTGAGACCAGACCACGAAGAGTGAGGAGGTTAGTAGTTATTGCTGATGCGCATCTGTGCTGAAGCGCATAAAGCAGGCAGATTACAAAGAAAGAAGAGGTCAGGGCCCCAGAAGGGCAGTGTTGTAGAACCTATAATCAGGGGCACAGTTAGGCATCGACCTGGGGGCCTAGGTCCAAGTACCCACTCTCCTGGAGGGCCCCATGATTTTCTCCAAGGGAAAAGAGGGCTCCTTTTATATTTCTCCAAGGGAAAAGAGGGTTCCTTTCTATTTCCAGAATGACTTGGCCTAATGTTCTGAAATTTGGCACATGTGTAGGACAGGTTATCAGGACTCTCTGTATTGATTTTGAAGCAGATTAGTTAATCCATTGGTGTGTTTTTTAAATTTCAAATAACTCCACAAAAAGGACCTATAAGTGGCTTGTTTCATGGCAGAAAATTACATCTGAATAAACAAACAACATTTAAACAAAAACAAAAAACAAATGCTCCAGTTGGTTTCTGAGCCAAAAGATCATCTGCATGAGAAATGTGACGCAAGGGGCATGTGTTGTAGCTGTAATCCTCCCCCCTTACAAATGCACTAAATGTTCAAGTTGGTTCTGAACGGTGGAACAAGGGACACATGTTGTGTTCCAGTTAATTTGTGAATGTTCAAGAAGCTATGTGAATCCATTGGATCTTACATAGTCTTTGGGGGGCGGGGGTCAAATGCACTCTGCCCCAGACCTGTGGGTTTATATATGGAGAAGATGCTTATTTTGCAGCCCCACCCCCAGCAGATTAGACCCAGGGTCCAAAATTACCTAGCTGCACCGTCTGCCGAGAATGGTCAAGAGCTGCGTCGTCTGCTGGATCCTGATGACAGGATGAGGCTCCACACACCCCCAAGTGTTGGTAACTGCTGCGGGGTTTATTTCACAGGGTCACGTGAAAGTGAAACACAAACCCGCTGGCCGCTGCAGGGTTTCTCCAAGCCGTGAGGGCGGGGGCGGACCGGAAGGCTGGTTTGCTTCTGCCAGGGGCCCTGCACAGTCAACTCACTTGCACCACCTGCAAACCAGGTGGGCCAATGAGCGCCCCTCAGTCCAGCCCTGCGAGGAGAGGAGATGGAGGGAATCAGGCAAGGAGGAGCCCCTTTAATACCGACAGCCAGGAAAGCAAGAAGGGGGGCCAGAGAGAGAAAGGCTGACCCCCCTCCCCAGCCCCCCCTCACAGGCTCCGCTTTCAGCTGCTTTGCCGGCAGAGGGGCCTGTTGGGGAAATTAAGCCAAACGCACCATCCCTCTCCCTCTCTCGCCTTCTGCATAATTGAATCCTCTGCCTATTTTCTTCTTCTTTCTGTGAATAATCTCCCTTTCATGTTGGTCGTGTACTTCCTAGATAATTCAGAGGTTGCTTTTCTTGGAAGGAAAACACCAAAAGAGCCACATGTAAGGAGATCCTTGCCTCTTCCACTTCTGGTGAGCTCCCCAGGGCCCCAGACAGATACTAAACATCTGTAGCAGGGGCGGGGGAGGAGGGAAGAAAAGGGAAATATTCCTCCTCCCCAGGCTTTTCTTTTCTCTTTCTTTCTTTCTTTCTTTCTTTCTTTCTTTCTTTCTTTCTTTCTTTCTTTCTTTCTTTCTTTCTTTCTTTCTTTCTTTCCAAAAGCCCTCTTAGCACTTGCAGTACTCCGGCTTGCAGTAAATGAATTCTCAGCATCTTCCTCCAATGCCCAGGGAGAAAACTTTGGTCTAGTCTGCATCCCATGCAGTGACTCCTTCAGGATAAAAGGAGATACTGCTGCCACTTCCGCTGCTGCCGCCGCCACCTTCCTGTCCTGCTGGTGGGCTTCCTGAAGGCAGTCCTGACAGACCTGTGGCCACCAGCAGGACGTGAAGCTGATGGCCCCCCTTCTCCCTGTTCTCTGGCCCCAGCTTAGCCAGAATCAGATGGCCTGTCAGATGGCCTGACTATGGTTCATGGCCGTTTTTTAAAGCAGCCTGTTACGTTCTGACTCGATCAGGTGCCTCCCTTCCATGAGTGAAGGTGTGCATAAGAGGAGAGAGAGGAGGAGGAGGAGGAGGAGGAGGAGGAGGAGGAGGAGGAGAAGGGTTGCCAAATGCCGATCTGGGGTGTCCTTCACCAGGCTCTCCAGCTAGCAGCAGCAGCAGCACCCCCCCCCCTTTTGTCCTGGGATGCTTTTCGTTGGGAGGCCAAGTCCCATGCCAATGCTTGCCCTGTAACCTGGCACGTGCCACTGGTTTCCAAAGCGGTCCACTGCTGGAGGCTGCCAGCTGCCATCTTTGCTGTGGTTCAGCTTCACACCAAGCTCCCCGTTGGAGACAATCAACTCACCACCCGACTGCAACAATTCTGCAGGGAGATTTCACTATGCACAGTGAAGAGAGCAGATTTCCTATCCCTGATGCAAAGCCTGGAAAGAGCACCCCTGCAGTGCTGCCCCTTTGATATCTGGGATCTTGCCCCCTCCCCCCATCTTTGCCACACAGAATCCTTTCTCGCTCCCAGCCTCCTCTCTCATTCATTCTTCTTTTCCTGGGAGATATTTCTGTTTAGGTCTTATTGCCACCCCCTATTCCACTGAGATGTTCTTTCCCTAGTTCAGAAGCACGTGGCTGACCTTGGGAAAGGGGCCCACTCCTGCAGCCCTACTTGATGGGAGGAATCCAGCAGCATGCTGGGGGGGTCTGAGCAAAAGGCTGCCTGGTGGATCAGCCATCTTTGCTCAGCTGCGTCTCGTGCAGGAGGCATGGGGCACGCTGAAGCAGCCAGGCCGTGGTGCGGCTGAGTCAGGCGTCTCTGGCTGTCAAGAGCCCTGTCAGGCTTCACGCAAGCAGTAATCGACACACGACTCCATCACCCAGGGTGCCCCCTCGCACCACCCTCTGTGTTGGGTTGACGGGCAACTTGCTTCAGACAATAGCAACCTGCCATCTTGAGTGTCTATCTGGCGGTCCGACATGACATTCAGAGGCCTGGTTGGGAACATACAGAGTGAGAGGTCAACTGCTTGTGAGACGACCCCCCCCCGCCATCTGGGAATGCTTGCTGCTCTCCCAAAATGAGGAGGGTTAGTCAAATGGCTGAAGGCAGGCCAAGAAAATCTCATGACAAAAAGCCCAAGCTTGGGGACCCAGAGAAGGTCTTTGCTTGCAGCAGGCCTCTTCTCTGGATGCTGAAACACTCACGAGTGGAGGACCCATTTGGCACCATGCCCATGAATCTGGTGAGATCCTATGCCTTGTATTTCAAGGAAAGGGGATGTGGTGTATAATTTTTGGCAATGCAATGGGAGGGAAAGCTCTATTTGGAAGGGGGGAAACATTTCTACACAGGCATTTGGCACCTCTCAAAAGGAATATCCCAAATGATGTAATAAAGGCCAACTGAAATGACTGAGGAATCAGAGCTAGGAGGGGGAAGTCTGGAGAGGAGATGTCTGAAAGGCCAACGGAGATGTGGTTGGTTTCCTTCCCCCACAACGTCCCTGGTTATTCCAGCTGGGAACATTCCAGTGACTGGATGATCTCCTTGGTGCCAGAACCTCCAGCCTGCTGCTGCTGTTGGGAATTTACAGCCTTCTCAACATGCATCTTTCCGTCCCCTGGAAAGACAAATTGTTTTGGTGGCTCCACCCGCAGCCCTTTTCAGAGAGCTGTGGAGGAGGCCGGCCGGCTTGAAGGACACTTGGGGTGGGCTGCCCCAATCCGGAGCCCCTCGGCATGCAGGGCCTTATCACTTTTGTCCATGTAATAGAGATGAAGTTCCGGGCCCTGCCAGGAGCATCCGTCTTGAGATTTATTAACCAATTTAAAATACTATTGTCTTTCACTTCGGCATGAGATTGAGGTGTGTTGTCGGAGGAATATAAAGCTACAATCAGCAAGGCGCCGTGCCGCCAGACGCCACTACCTGGAACTCAATAGATATTCATGAACACTCTCGTATTTAGTGAAGGAAATAACTTAATGCCGACAGAGTCGATGGAATAATAGCCGTTTCCTGGCTGACTTGCAGCCCTCAGAAAATGAGATTGCACCTGCCTTCATTTTTCTTGTCTTTTCCCCGGGTTTCTTGCAGCAGAATGCGCCACCAAGGGGGATGTGCTGCGCATCCCAAATGAGCCGCTGGATGGGAAGAGACCGTCCTTCCTCCGTCAGTCTTGCCAGCACCAGCGCCAGCCCTCGCTGGGAACGCCCCTCTCCCCCCGGTAGGGCTCATTTCATGCCTCCTTAGATGATGGATGCGCTACAGGCCATGGCCGCCTCTCTCTGGCCCTCTGCTTTGCCTGGACCATTCTCCCTCCCCCATTACAGGCCCTGGCTCCAGCCTCCCACCCAGTTATGCACTGGTGCCTTCCACTTATTTATCTCAGCAAGAATCGCCCACTGGTAACTGAGCTGCTCAGGGTGGCAGCCTTGGGCGACTGCAAGGCAGGGGATATTAAAACCCAGTGGTGCCCAAAGACCCTTTGCCTGAACACTGAGAGCATCCCAGCCCAGATGCAAAAACAAAATTCAAAATGGGGAACGGCTTGGAGACCTGGCTGGGGAAGCAATCTCTTGGCCCGTGGCGGTTTTGCCTCTCAGTTTTGTCCTGGCAAGAGCGGGAGCCGAGGAGCAGGGTGGGCTGCAAGAGTCGGGCAGCACCTGGCAGAACCAATGTGCACACCGTGGAGGAGGAGCACACAGCCGTGGGAGTCACCTGGAAGCAGGGCTGAGAAAGAGGCAGCGAGGCGGAGGAGGAGGAGGAGGAGGCATCCGAGGGTGGGAGGAACCTCCACACAGAGCAGCAGCATGAAAGCGGGTGTGTGTGTGTGTCCTTCTAAGGGGCTATGGGCGGGCAGAAGATGGCGCGGGCTGGGTCATCGATAAAAAGCTCCCCCCCACACACACACTGTGGCAGAACTCTATGGTCCCAAAGATCTTGCACACTCGCCAATGTGATGTGGAGAGGCAAATACTCTCTCCATGCGGGCTGCTCTCTCTGCTCTTGGGGTCCAGGCTGGGGGTGGTCGTGGGGGTCCTCTGGCAGGCCTTTGGCATGGGGCATGCATCCGAGCCTCTAGATCCAGCAGGGTCCAAGGCAGGGAGGGGTGGCCTCCAGCAACTCCTCCTGGTCCCAGCCTGCATTGGAGACCCTGCATTGGAGACCCTCTCCCTCTTCCAAGGTGGTCCCATCTGAGAGGTTCACAGGCAGACTGCTGCAGCTCTTTATTGGCCCCGCGTCATACTCTGCAGCCTACCACAGCAAAGCACATTCCATCCCTGCAAGGAGAAAATGGTCAGGATTCAGTCCAGAGCAGGAGGACAGGAGGGGGTTGTCCTTGGTTGGAGGAGCCAGCCTCAGCCTTATGCCCCGAGTCTGCCAGCTGGGAGACCCCCAAAGTGGCTCTCCCCAAGTCCAAGCCCCCCAACACACCAGCCTCATGCTGCCCCAAGGACTCCCATCAGCAATAGGCCAGCAGGGACGCGCTGGAGTGGAGGAGAAGTGCCAGGCTCCTGCCAGGACCGCCCTCATCCCCCCCCCGGGACTCCGACCTGGAAGAGGCCCCCCCTCTCCTGCTTCGTCTTGCAGGTTCCTGACTTTGGGACACAAACTAGCCGAGCAAGACAAGGGCTAGGCGAAGGACGGACTCCCAGCTGTCCAGCTCTTTGGATTTTGCAGGGCTCTTCTTGCTCCGCCTCCTTCTACAGCTGCCCCCCCCCCAGGGCCTGGGCCCCTTTGGGGAGGGGTTTCTGCTGTCCTCCTCCGCAGCGCCTGGCCTGAACAAGGCTTGCTCCGAAGCGCGCTGGCGCAGCTGCGGCTGAGTCGGAAGTGCTGGGAAGGATGAAGCCCCAGGAGTCGCGGTGGTGAGAATCCGAGGGGGGCGGGGGGGGCAGCAGTAGGGAGGCGCTGCATTGCTATGGCAACTTAATCAGTTAACCCAAATCCCTCCTGCTCGATCCACTCCTGCTCACAGCACAGGGGAGGGAGGAGAGCAGAGAGGAGCAATGAATTCACCTGAGCTCAATTGGCTGATTAAATTAATAACTATGGATGACTGGGGTTCTATTTCAAAAGAGCTATTTTTAAAAAAATATGCATAATTTTAATTACACATTGACACACGCTGAAGAAGAGCTTGACGATGAGGGCAGGTGCTCTTAATTAATGCTTCAATGGAAAGCAGCACAAGGACCCTCAGGGAGGACTCTTGGCACCCCCACGTGCCTCTCCCTTCCCTTCTTCCCCCTCGTCCCTTTCTCCCTTCATTAGTCTAATGGATACTTCCAGAATCTTCAGCACGAAGCAGGCGAAACCGTCAGGAGACAGGGCAGTGGCTGCATTTCCCTTCAGCTCCTTCCGGGTTGTAATGTTTCTTTCTTTCACTGGAGGACTCTAGCAAAAGGCTCTCCTCCCCAGCCATTGGCTGGGCTACTGTGAGGTCATGGAATCCCCAGATTAGGCTGGGAAAACCACCACTTTGCGCCAAGGGATAAAGGGGGCGCTTTATGTGCTGCTGGGAGGAGGAAGGTGGGCGTGAAAGGGAATGGAAGAGGCTGGGGAGGCGGTCTGAGGAAAGCCACCAAGGCCTGAAGCACCTAAATGCTGTGTGCGCATGTGCAAGTGCAAGCACCTGTGTGCATGTGCTCACAACTCTTGCTCAGCTCCATATATGAATCTGGGGCCGCTGAACTAGACATGAAGGAGGCACCACCCAAGTTGGGTTGTGCAGAAGTGCAGAACGGGGTCCGGGGTGGGGAGGGCGGATTCTTCCCATCCCCCACACTCCCCCCCCCCGCAGCTGTTTCTCTCCTAGTCTGAGCTCAAGCAGGAAGAAAGAGATGGGGAGAGGCAGTGTCTAGGGCACAGCATGAGGAGACCCAGGGCTCCCCCCCCACCTCTGGGCTGCCCCGAAGGTGCTCTCACCTGCCCCCACACAGCCCTTCGCCGGAGTCAGCTGCTGGCCCGGCCCCAGCCAAGCCTTGCCCTGCTGCAGCTGCCAAGGATGTCAAAAGGCCCCTGGACTATCACAGGGGAGAGGCAGAAGCTGGCGGTGGCAGCGGGGGGGGGGGGGCTTTGTGAGCTGCTCCCCCCTGCTGGTGTCACAAGCCAGTTGCTGCTCAAACACCCCAGAAATGATGGCAAATGTGTTTTAAAATTTTGTGACAATCCATGCACAAATCACCAATTAAAGGCTCCCAAACCGCCCATTAACATGATAAGTTGTAACGGCTCCAAAAGAGACATTATTGTTTATCACGTCAGCGACCCGTGGATTAAGGACTCCCCGAGTACACATTGACAGGCCTGCGCCAGCGGCAGCAAAGCTGTTGCATTGCCTCGTGCCGTGCTCTGTGGCGAAGGAGGGGCAGGGAGTGCCTCAGTGCCCCACACGGAGAACCTTCTTCTCCCCCCCCCCGCCCCTTCAGGAGGAACCCTGCTGCCTCTGCCGGCCCGAGGCCGGGGCTCTGGAGCTTGGTGCTTACCCTGCTGCTCCAGGAAGCAAGCAGGCAGGCAGGCAGGCAGGCAGACTCTGCCAGGCAGCAGCAAGCGGCTCAGTGGTGAGACCGAAGGACCATCCAAAGCCTGAAGTGCTGCTGCTGCAGCTCAGGGGGAGAGCCCCCCCCACCGCCCCGCCTTTGCTTGCAGACCCTCCTCTGCCGGAGGCCCTGGAGGGAGCCCCAGCCCTGAGCCAGGAGGACCACAAAGCAGCTTCCTGCTTCAGAGTGGACGGGAGTCGCTCGGCTCACCCACCCCAGACAGCCCCTTGGCGAGACACGCGGGACACCCTGACCCAACACCCCAGTGCAGATGCTCAGAGGTGCCCTCAAGCCCCACCAGGGGCCTAGCTGGGGGAGAGGCGGGGGCCCGTGTCCTTCGCTCTCTCTGGCGGCCCCCCAGAGTGAGGCAGCTAGTGAGGAAAAGAGGGAGGGGTGGCGCTGGAGGGCCCTCAGGAGCTGCGTGTTATTTGCTCAATGATAGCGATGCCGCTGCTAGGAGGCCTCTGTCTGGGCACTCCTGGCCGCAGGGGAGGGGCTGGGAAGGCGGCTGCTGCCGCGGGACTCCGAGGCCCTTCTCCCGAGCAGCCACGTGCCTCCTGCCGCCCCTCCCGGGGCTGCGGCTGTGCATTTGCAATGCCATCCCTTAATTCCCATCATTAAAAACCAGACCGGCTGTTCACGTACGGAGCACAATTTGTGCAGGGAGTTTGAATTCCCAGCCCCATAAACACTCCCCACTTCCAGCCCCAGGAATGCTGACAGAGGGGGTGGGGCTTTCTGGCTGCCTGGTCTCCCTCCTGCTCCTGGCCTCCGTGCCCCCCATCTCGGCTTCCAAAAGGCCCCCGCTCCGGATCCCTCTCCCGCTCAACAGGTCTCCTCTCCTTGTGGCTAGAGGCTGCTCCGTCAAGACGGGGAAGGCCAGCTCCTCTGGGCCACGGCTTGGCTTGGCTTTCCTCCGGAGCCCAGCGGTGCCACGGACAACTGGGCTGGGGGTGGGGGGAGGAGAGGCAGAGAGGTGTCTCTGCTCGGAGCGCCCTTCATCCATATTTCATGGATGCAGACAAGGAGCTGCTCCTCCGCTGTCATGTGGAGCCCGTAAGCAGCCAGATGGCGGCTGCGTCTGAATGGCCCTCGCTCACCAGCAAGCACGGCGGAAATCCCAGGGCACCTGTTGAGCAGGCCCAAAGGGCTCCCTTGGCTCCTGGAGCAGCAAAGTGCCTGCCCTTTCCTCCCAAACGGAATGGGTTAGGGTGACCCATGGCTGCATCTGCCTTGGCTAGTTTTCAGGTCATCTTTTCTCCTGGGTGCAGCCACCAAGATGCAAAGCCCACACCTGGAACCCTGAGATCTGACCCTCCTTCTTGGACAGAGGAATTTTGCTGTAGATGGCTTTGAGTGACAACGGATGTTCGGTCAATGCTGAACCCAACTTGGACTCAACTTCTGGACTTGTCACCTCTCAAATCAGAAACCATTTGGTTTTAATTTTATGGGGTGGGGTCCCCACAAGCTCCCTCAGTCACTCAGTGCTACCAGAGGTACACCTAGGCCTTTGGAGGCCCCCCTCCCACTGCAAATTAAGCATCATCATGCTCTACCGGGGACCACACCACCCAGGACAGACTAAAGGGGGCCCCTGGGGGCTGTGGAGGCCCTGGACTTTGGCCCGGAGGTCCAAGGGTGAGAGTGCCTCTGAGTGCTCCACAAGGGAGTCTGGGACAGAGTTTCCCAGCTCCTCCTCAGCTCCTATTGGCAGGGGTGTGGCAAGGTGGGCAAGGACCTGATGCAGGATTTAAGGGGGGGGCAGGGTGGGGGGGCGGCTCTGGTCTGTCCTGCCTTCCCCTTTTTTCCAACAATGAAAAACAGTGAGAAAGGTGCAGTGCTCAAGGGGCTTGTTCTCTGGTTTGCCTTCACGTCATCAGCCCTGCAGAGGGGGTGCCTGCTGCTGCTGCGGCCGCCAGAGACGTGGGGGGCTGAGGGAGGGAAATGCCCTCCCCATCCCAGGGCTTTGCCATTCCACTGCCAAGGAGCACTGCCTGCCTCTCAGCCGGCCGGGACGGAGCCACATGCGGCTGCCTGCCTTGGGCTCATCCCGCGGGGCTCTGCCTGCCCTCTTCCTCCTCACTTCGAAAGCATTTGTCCCAGGCAGGCTGAACCACCGATTGCCAGATCCTCCCATCTCCAAGAAGTCTTTCTGACTGTTGCACTTTCGGGTCCGTCCTCCTTGGCTACGTGTTCCATATTCTGCACGTTTGGGTGGTGGGGAACTGCGATCTACTCAGCCGAGGAGAAAAGCTGGCGTCTTCTTGAAAGCTTCTGGAGGAAATGGCAGGGTGCATTCTGGGAAGGGAGCATCCATTCTGAAGGCAGAACAGAGCGCGCGCCAGCCAGCCAGCCAGCCAACGCGCTCTCGGCCAGCAGGCTTCTTCTGCTGCTGTCACTCCGGAGCGCCAGCTTCCCCTCGCCTGGGCTCCCTGGGGCATTCGGGCCTTTTCGACCTCCCTGTGATTTTTTTGAGCTGGGTGACAGGCCTGGGAGAGGGAGAGCAACCGGAGGCAGGCGGCGGCAGCGGCGGCGCACATGGCAGTTTCAGTTTCAGGGGGAGGAGGAGGAGGAGGAGGAGAGGTGCCTTTGCTACTTGAGCCAAGAGCTCCAGGGAAGAAGAGAGGCAGGATTAATACATGAAGCGGCGGCAGCAGCAGCAGCTCAGGGCCCTTGTGTGCCTCTCTTGGCTCCTCTTCCTTCCATCTACCCCTTGCAAAATCCGCCCAGGTGCCCAGCCAGCAGCCCGGCTCACTTCTTAAGCACTTTCTCCTTGGCACACCCTCCAGAAACCCGGCTGCAGCTGCTGAAGGCTGGAGCCCTGAAAGCAGGCTAGATTTGAGCCAGACTGCACTGGAGGGAGGGCGGGCATGGGGACTCTCCCACCAAGAAAAACAGGGCGGCTTCCCAAAGGGGCCCCCTCCACGATGCCCTCAGATCCTGGAGCAGCAAAGTGCCAGTGAGCCCTTGTTTCCAAAAGGGAGTGAATGCAGGATGCCTGCTGTGTGGTTCCATGTTTTATTCCCGAGTCTTGCACAGAGCAGCCTGGATATGATCACACATCGGACTGCAGTCAGTGAGAGTCTTTCCCTGCTATATTTTTCCGATGCACATATGCAGTTGTGTGCATGGATAAATTGTGGCCCAAAAGCCAACCTGATGAGACTGTCCACAGGGTTGGACCATGGGTCTTTGGGTGCAGCTACAGCAGCAGCACCACCACTTCCATTCCTCCAGTTCTCCGGCTCTTCTGAGGGTGGGGATCTGGCTGTCCTTGGGGAGGAGTTATGAGGCCAAGGCTGAAACAGAGAAGGAGCAGCTGCCTTCTGTGGACTAGATGGGTGATCAAAGTTCTAATTCTCCATTCTCGGTGAAAAGAGGGGAGAAGAGAGGGCGAGCTGGCGCATTACAGACCCGTTTGCATGCTAACAGCCAGGCAGGCAACAGGAGGCAGGCGTTTCAGCAGCGCTGATGGCTCCCAGAGGATTCCCACCCAACTGCTCTGGCAGGGTCCATGTGGCATGTTGCAAACAAGGCATACAGGCCCTCATGGCGACAAAGCACTCTGCTACTGAGGGAGCTCTGTGGGCTTCTGCAGGAAGGGTTTGGGCCGCGCGTGATGGTTCTTCTCTTAGGAGCATCTCCACTTCCTCAGACGCAGAAACTGATCTGGTTATGCTTCTGATGAAGTGAACTCCAGCCCACCAACGCTTAAGATGTTAGCCTCTTGCAGCAACATTCTGCTTACGACGCTCTTTGAACAGTCAGATGTGCCATACAAACGTTTCTGTTGTGTTGACTCTCAAGATTTTATCCACTGAAGCTGAAGATCTTGGAGATCTCATCGGGCAGAGCAGCATCATGACCGTGCTCTGTTCACTACGTGATCCCTGATTGGTTGGACATGCTCATTTGGCTGAATCAGAAATGAAGACGCAGCAGTGGTGGTGGTGGGGAGTGGGAGATGGACCCATGGTCTCAAAATGGGCATAAAAATTCACGCAACATTCGCAGGGGTGTGTGTGGAATTTCTACCCATTAGAATTGCTACCCTGGATCCCAGCGTTTGAAAAATGGTGAACAGGCTTTGGTGCAGCTCTAATAAATAACACCGTGTATGATGAATAAAATGGAAACAGGGTGGTTGAGGTGTCTGCTCCTGATTTCCAGTGTTCAGCGGTATCTGCAGGAGCGGCAGGATGTGATGTGGAGGAGACACGATCCATAATTCATGAGCCCCTCAAGTGCCTCTTGTACCTGCTCTTCCCCCATTAGGTGGTGTCACGTTGCATTTGAAGTGGAGACGCTGGAGCATTGGATGCTTTTTCTCCATGCTGTGCAAGGCAGTCGAGAGGCTTACAGGTGGGGAGGGGGGGAGTGTGAGGCTTCTCCTGCCATTGTTATCACTAAGGAAACGGAGGCGGCTTTGGATGCAGACATCCATCTCACTTGGTCTCCAGCCGTTAGACAGGGAAGGTAATAGGAAGGCACTGAGAGATGGTCCTGGATGGCATCGAGGGGAGGGGAGGGCAGAGTTTTTAAGGCTGCAGGTCGGTGCCTGCCGGTTATGGACCCATCCTGAGCCACGGAGAAAGGGCAGTTTTTCTCATTGAACCGTCAGTGGGTCTCCCCAGAGGGACAAAAGCAAGTCACTGCCCAGGTCTCAGGGCAGGGAGCACTCTAGATGCCCGTCTATGGGAGGCCAAGGAGGAAGGCAACTTGCCTGCTTGCTGTGATGATGCAGCCAATGCCCAAGGCGCTCTTCGCACCCTGGCAGCACTGGCAGACGGATGGCTTCTCAAGCATGGCGCCTGCTCACACCTCTGGCCGCACAGCTCGACCCTTTGTGACAGGCGCTCCAGACGAAGCAAGGCTGTCCCTCCTCCTGTTCCGTGGCCTGCAAGGAGAGTCAGGCTGAGCTGAGCTGCATGTCTCCTTGTCCCCTCTCTCTCCAAGGGGCAAATGCAAGTTGAGCATCGGAGCCACACCCAGGAGGAGGACACCAGCTGCCATCCCCACACTGGCCTGCAGGTGCTGCTGCTCTGCCATCAGAGCAGCAGGGCAGGCTCCACCCCCTCCCAGCGGATTGGATCTCACCAAACCCACCCAGCTATAAAGCCAGCCAGGGCAGCGGCCAGGTCTCCACTTGCCCTCCCTCCCCTGCCCCTGCCTGGTTAGTTCCTGAACTTGCAGCCTTCTCCGCCTCCTGCAAGCCCATCTGCCTGCTCTGCTTGTCCCCATGAGAAGCCACCACTGGTGCTCTGGGGTGGGTGGGTGGGCTGCTGCCATGGAAGAGGCGGTTCTGAGTGAGTGGGGGGCTGCAGTGAGGACCAAGTGTGGCATCCCCCTTCTTGTGTGCCCAGTCTGCTGGAGACCCCCCCTTTCTCACCCCCCCCCCGGCAGCTGCTATGTAGTAAACAAAAGTTCAGCTCATCAGCCAAGGAGGACGTAGTTAGGCCCTCCAGGGAGGAGTGGGACACGCTGGCAGGACTCTACAGCCAGGTGGAACAAGGCTGAGAAGGAAAGGAAGGAGAGGGGAATGACCTCCACCGCCGGGCCCTTTCTCTTTGCCCCCCTCCTCTGAGTGCCACTCCTTCCAGTCGCATTCCACAGCAACCACACCAGGGTGTTTTTTTAAGAGGGGGGGGGGCTCTCCCTGTAGCCCTGGCAAGGTCCTGAGAAGCGGAGAGGGGGCTAGTCAGAAGCAGAGTCCCCAGAGGACGCAGTGTCCTTCAACCCCGCCTCAAATCCTAGCTTTCATTTTAGCAGAGAAATCTACCCTTCCACTCTCCCCTGGTCAAAGTGCACGTGTAGTCACACACAAGTATCCTCCTGCTAAATTACTGGAGTATTAAAATGTCCAAACCGTTGTTCTAGTAATTAAACAGATATCGAAAGAGGGGGACCCCGAAATAATTTCTTCCTGTATTCCCCCCCGGAATCTGCCAACCTTTTGACTTTCCTCGGCCGCTACTCAGGTGGTGCAGGGGATGCTGGGATAACTGGACACCTCCTGTTCTGGTGCAACCATCAACGCGCAAGGCGGAACCACCCGGCCCCACGTTGGTCCTGAGCCATTCTGAGCAGCTTTGCTAATGAGGGGTCCCCACCCCACCCCACCCCATCTCGCTTCCATTCCAAGCTATGGTCTGCAGAAACTGTCACGGCCCTCCGCTGAGCCACACGGCATCCCAGTGACAGCCCAGCAAACTCCGTCTTGCTGCTCAAGGGCAGCGCTGGGCATCTCAACAACAGTCAGCCCGGCCTGCTTCTTCCCACAGGGGCCAACCAGATGCCTGCGACGGGAAGCCCAGAGCAGGGCAGGAAGGCTGCAGGCATGACCCCCCCGCCCCCCCCGCTGCTCCCCTGAAGCAGGGCTGGACAGGTCTGGATCAAGCGTGAGTGTGGAAGGCCACCAGGCCCCCCCTTTACATATGCCTCACCACACACACATTTGGTGGGCATGCGGAGGGCGGACTGAGTTTGGCATCCCCCTTGACTCTGCGGCTAAGCTGGGAACGCCCAGGTGCCTGCGGTGCCCAGTGATATCCATCACTTCCCCACCGTCTCTTTTGGAAAGGTTTCATTTCGTACAGTTATGTAACAGCCACCCCTGACGAGGGGGAGAGAAATAAAATATATCAGTCACGCTGCAAATTGAGCATCTCAAATAAGGATTTATTAGAATTAATCAAACAATTAATGACTGGCCATTAAGTGCAGCTTCTTCTAACACACTGAGTGGTATTAGCCCTTTAATAAGAGTGTCTTGTATTGTCGGGCTGGGGAAGGGATCTTCTTTGATGGAGGCACCTCTTTCCTCCATACAGCTCAGAGTCACTCGCACCGGGCAGGCAGCAGAGGAGGGGGGCTCCAAAGGCTCCTGTGGGTCTAGCCCCACAGCCCCTGACGCACCATGAGGGGAGGCAGCCTGTGCTATACGCTGAAGCCCACTAGGTGCCCAAAGGTGTGGGGACCTGGAGATCTGGGAAAGGACCAGGGTCTCCAATGAGTCTGGCCTGGAGCTGAGACCCTCAGGCACTATGGGGAGCTGCCAGAGCTGCGGCAGGGGACCCTCAGCGGAGTCAGACTGGGCTGCCCACACAGCCTGGACGTTGGGTCCTCCCAGACAGGAAGGACCATGCAGGGCCTCCTCTTTGGACTGGGGCTTCGTCTGGATGGCAAAGTCTCCTTGGCTCTGGGGCATTCCCGCCTGTGGCTCTGGCTAGACTCCTCAGCTCTGGCCTTGGTCCTGCCTTGTGGCTTGACTCCTCTTCTGCCTTCCAGACTCAGCTCCCACTTCCGGCCTGCCTGCCGGTCCTGCCTCCTGCCTCTCTGGCTTCTGCTGCTCACAGCCCAGCCCTGACACAAGGATCCAGAGCGGTGGAGTCTCCGCAGCCTCTCCAGACCACAAACCCCTTGCGTTAGTCCTGGAGGAAGCCAGGAGTCACTGGGCCAAAGGCAGTTTGAACTAGTTGTGTCTCGAAATGGCCTCTTTGTCCACTGCTGAGAAGCTGCAGCTGCACACAGCCCCCCCCCCGAACATCACATCGATTTGCCCAAGAAGCCGGTGTGTGTGTGTGTGTGTGTGTGTGTGCCTGTGTACAAGAGAGAAGGAATACCACGGCGGGGTCATTGATGACAGAAGCAAAGAACACTTCTGAGGCAATTAATAGTCAGAGAAAGTATTCAAGATTGTGTCAAAGCAGGAGTAATTATTGGGAGTGATTAATAGAGTTAGCCACCCGTAATTGCATCCATGAAACAAAAATCTCCCACTCTGCCCACCAAACTTCTCTATCTTCGTTGGCTAATTTGATTGAAGGACTAATTTGATAGAGATAAATTTCCAGATAAATGAGCTTCCTCTTTATCAGATGGATGCAATTGGCTCAGAGCGTCTCCCTAAAAAACCCCTTTAGTCCCAGTGAGGGTTTGCTGACCTCTGGAGCGGACTTGAAAGGGAAACAAAGCCTCCATTTTGGGGCAAAGGGGGGGCAGTCCAACTGTTGCCGGACTACAACTCCCATCCTCCCCAGCTGTAATAAATTGTGACTGGGGATGATGGGAGCTGTAGTCCCACCACAGCGGGAGAGTCTCCGGTTGCCCCTCCCCCACCCCACTTAATGGGTAACATGTTATTGGCGGGGCAATGCATCCTCGTCAAGGCAGGATGGTCTGCTCAGCCCTCCCCACTGATGGTGCTCCTACTTCCCGTTCATGAATTTTTACAGGGTTATGCAAATCAATATGCAAAATGCTTGGCTTGTTTTAAACACTGATTTGCATAAACAAATGCAAGCCAGATTTTTTTGTCCACTTGGCATATTCTCACTCTCTCTGGCTGTCTCTGGACCTCCGATAGGTGATATATTCTGGGAACTGCAAAAACAGACATTCCCCTCTGTTGCTGTGCTGGGATGCGTCCAGTTGGTGCCAAGCATTTTGGGCAAGCCCCACCATCCAGACAAAGATCCCAACAACAAGTCTTCAGCTCTTACACATGTATTGTTACGTTTCCTGGCGAATTCCAGCAGCGGATGGAGACAGATTCAAGGACACCAGAGACCATCACAGCGGGACGTCCACCCGAGCGGTCTTTTGCTGGGCCGCACCACTTCCACGCTCACTCCTGCACCCAGAGAAAGAGCCTGCCAGGGAGGAATGTCCCGCTCAGCCGCCTTCCTCCTGACACGCTGCATTTCTGCCTGCGGGGTGGAGGGGGAGAGAGAGAGAGAGAGAGAGAGAGAGAGAGAGAGAGAGAGAGAGGTTTCTCCCTCTTGCATAACACGAGAACCAGGGGTCATCCCATGAAACTGATGGCCAAGGAATTTAGGACCGACAAAAGGAAGTCCTTTTTCACACAACGCATAATCCACTTATGGAATTCTCTGCCACAATATGTGGTGACAGGCACCAGCCAAGATGGCCTCAAAAAGGCCTTAGATAAATTCATGGAGGACCGGTCTATCAGTGGCTACTGGTCTGGTGGCAATAGAGGCCACCTCCAGCCTCAGAGGCTGAGGTCTAATATTCCTCCATGAGAGTATGGAGACACTTTTGAAATGGTGTATTATCCCACTTGCCAGAGTCTGATGGCTCTTTCTGAGTGATGGCATTCTATCATCTCAAAGCACTATTTAGGATCCATTTTAAAATTCATATTTTCTGCCACATAGAACATAATGGCTCCTTGGGATCCAATTTTGAGATTATCTGATAATGTTTTTAGAGGGTTGGTTTTTTTAAAAAAGCACACACATTTGTTTGCAGAATATTTTTCAAAATGTTGTGTATTATGGTTGTTATTATGTATCAGCAGATTGTGAGTGTGCTTCCCAAGACACAAGTTCCCAAAATCGGCCAGCTGAAATGGATGAGTGAAGATTCTCTGAAATGGATAAAATGCAGGTTGTAATGACTCCGTGGCTTCTTCCCACCGTTGCTGCTAATGCCACAGAGGAGTCAATTCCCATCAGCATAATTAGGGTACATTTGTGAATGGCCATTTTGCAGATTAGCGTAAATAAACTGCTGCCTAACATGCCTTGAAAATCAAACTCAAAAAGCTGCCTCAGTGAGCCTCAGTGAGCCAAAGTAAAACCCACCACTACTACTTGATTGTTGTTAAAAGGCTCTATTTACACAGAGTCGGCTGCAACACTTCAAAGAGAACCCCACTTTGTAGCGTAATGGGCTTCATAGCCATAGCTTGTTCAATAACGCATTTGCCGCGGCAGCTATGAATAACTGAGTGCTTTTGTGTGTCTAATGGGCTTGCCCAGTAAATATACTACATTCAGTGTCTGAGGACACATATGCTGACTGTCCAGATAATTTCTTTCTTTTTCTATTATGCCCTTTGAGCATGGGATTGATTTTTAAAATATGGATTCTGCAGATGGTTGTCTACATTATGCATGATGCTTTGAATATTGTACTGCTGCCTTCCAGTTTAGGACCTCCTACTTTGAGGAGGACATGGATCAAGGGACACGGAGTCACTAGGAGATGAAGAGTGTGAAAATCAAGGGCTTTATGGAGAGGCTGTGGGCAGTGGGGATGTTCTGCAACAGGATGAGGAGATACAGAAGACACATTTTCTGCAGTCTCCAAACATATGCCTGATATTCCTAATTCCAGCCTGCCAGTCCTGGACTGTTCAGCCTTTGGTCACTGTCAGAGTTTGCCTAAAGCTCACTTGCGTGAATTTGATGGTTATCTTCCACATGAAACATCTGAGGAATTTCAAGAGTATCCAAAAGTGAGAACAGCAACATTCCACCTCTCCCCCGCTCCACTGAAGGAAGCTATTATTAGGCCACTCCTAACGAAACGTAGTCCGGACCCAGAGGATGTAAGGAACAATCGGCCTGTGGCCAATATTCCCTTCCTGGACGTAGAGTGACTGACCACCTCCAAACACTCTTGGAGGAAAAGGACTATCTAGATCCATTTCAATCAGGCTGGCCTGGCTTTGGAACAGAAACTGCTTTGGTCACCTTGTGGGATGACCCGTGCAGAGAGAGAGAGAGAGAGAGGGAGGGAGGGAGGGAGGGAGGGAGTGCAGCCCTGTTCATTCTCTTGGCTCTCTCAGCAGCTTTTGATACCTTTGACCACGGCATCCTTTGGGATAGGCTGGCCAAGCTGGGTGTGGGGGGCACTGCTTGGAGGTGGTTCTGCTCCTACCTCGAGGCCCGTTCCCAAAAGGTGGTGCTGGGGGACTGCTGCTCAACCCCTTGGCAGTTGTGCTTTGGGGTTCCATTCTCCCCCCTATGCTGTTTTACATGAAACCACTAGGAGGGGTCATCCAGAGATTTGGCCTGAGGTGTCATCAGTATGTGGACAACACTCAGTTCTCTCTCTCTTTTTCATCACCAGAGAGAGGTGAGGTGGTTAGGGTGAACCCTGAATCACTGCCTGGATGCAGTCATGGACTGGATGAGGGTGGACAAATTGAAACTCCAGAAGTCAGAAGTACTGCAGAGGTGGTCCCTCTGCCTGGGAGGATGATGTCCAGCCTGTTCTAGATGGGGCTGCACATCTCCCCCCGAAGGACCAGCTTCACAGTTTTGGGGGCTCGTTGATCCAGCACTGTCACAGTGACCTAGAGGCTCCGTTGGCTCAAAGTGCCTTTTATTGGCTTCAGCTGACACGCCAACTGAGACCTTACCTGGACAGAGATTGCTTGGCCACAGTTACTCACGCTCTGGTGACCTCTCACTTAGATTACTGCAATGCATTGTATGTGGGTCTGCCTTTGAAAGTGAACCAGAAGCTGCAGCTGGTATAAAATAGGGCTGCAAGATTATTACCTGGGACTGGACATTTTGAGCATATTATGGCAGTCCTTTGTCAGCTGCATTGGCTCCCAGTCCATTTCCAGGCCCAATTCAGGGTGCTGGTTTCAACCTTTCAAGCCCTAAATGGCTTGGAACTGGGTTACCTGAGAGAGCGCCTTGCCCCATATGTCCCAACTTGGACCTTAAGATCTTCTTCGGAGGCCCTGCTCCGAGTACCCCTGCCAAACAAGGTAAGGTGGGTGGCTACTAGGGAGAGGACTTTTTCAGGGGTGGCACCCCATTTGTTTGCTCAGGCCTTTTAAATTTTGATTTTTAAAACAGATTTTAAAAAACGTTTTAAAATTCCTTTGTATTGTATTTTGTAATTTTTCTTCCTTTTGGTTTGTTGTGATTTGATGTGATATATTTTTATTTCATGTTTTAATGCTGTGTTCTAAGCAGCTAATAAAGTTGTTGTTTTAAAATCATCATCATCATCATCATCATCATCATCATCATCATCACCATCACCATCACCATCACCCCCGCAGTGATGTAGATAGGCTATACCTCCCTCACAGCTCAGGTGAATGCTGCAAGTCCATCAAACATTAGAAGAGGAGAAAAGAGGCCATGAAGAATATATAAAGGACAGTGAAGAAGATGCACTTAAAATGGTCAATAACGAGAAACTATTAAACACCAATGAAACAAAGCAGGCCTACAAGAAAGAACATGTCAAGAACCGAGCAGAAAAATGGAAAAATAAGCCACTGCATGGTCAATATTTGCACAATATTAGTGGAAAATCACACATCACCAAGACCTGGCAATGGCTTAAGAATGGCAACTTGAAGAAAGAAACAGAGGGCTTTATACTGGCTGCACAAGAACAGGCACTAAGAACAAATTCAATAAGAGCAAAAGTAAAAAAATCCACAACAAACAGCAAGTGCCGCCTTTGTAAAGAAGCAGATGAAACAGTGGACCACCTAACCAGCTGTTGTAAAAAGATCGCACAGACTGACTACAAACAAAGGCATGACAAGGTAGCAGGGATGATACACTGGAACATCTGCAAAAAATACAAGCTACCTGTAGCCAAAAATTGGTGGCACCATAAAATTGAAAAAGTTGTAGAAAATGAAGATGCAAAAATATTATGGGACTTCCGACTACAAACAGACAAACATCTGCCACACAATACACCAGATATAACTGTAGTCGAGAAGAAAGAAAAACAAGTCAAAATAATCGACATAGCAATACCAGGGGATAGCAGAATAGAAGAAAAAGAAATAGAAAAAATCACAAAAAACAAAGATCTACAAATTGAAATTGAAAGGCTGTGGCAGAAAAAGACCCAAATAATCCCAGTGGTAATTGGAGCCCTGGGTGCAGTTCCAAAAGACCTTGAAGAGCACCTCAACACCATCGGGGCCACAGAAATCACCATCAACCAAATACAAAAAGCAGCTTTATTGGGAACAGCCTATATTCTGCGACGATATCTATAATAATAACAGCAACAATATTGATAACAAAATTCAGCCATCCCAGGTCCTTGGGAAGGACTCGATGTCTGGATCAAACAGACCAGTCAATAATGCCTGTCTGACTGTGTAAACAACAAATAATAATAATAAAACCCTGTGAGTCCCGGGGGAGTGTTGAGTGAGTGCTCCCCCACCTCAGCCATGCTCGGGTGATTCTTCCACTGCTTCGGAGGTTGGACCGTGATTCCCAGGAAGCTCTTGGCTTCCTTCAGCCCAAACTCCCCTTGCAAATAGATTCCCTTTTATGCCTGAATATTTTGATTAAACATTTGCTGAAGTACCTGGTGCCATAATGAACCCATTTTGTTTGGTTAATCACAGCCTCCTGTTTCTCACTGGTGTGCCATGATATCTGAAGCAGAGCTGCTTTCTGCTGCCACATTAGAGTTCATTAAATTCTCATCCAGGCATTCGCATCTTCGGTTTCTAATCCCATTACGGCCAATTAGGCGGCCCTCCTTCTACTGCCAGGATGGGCAGGGTCATCTTGGCAGTTCTTTCATGGGGAGGAAGCAGATCCCCAGAGGGCCTGGGAGGGTCCACGTTGCTTCCTGGAAAGCAAGAGGCAAGCTAAGAATGATGTGGGAGGGAGGGTGTGCTTTCTGCCATGGCCACATCAATGAAGTGTCCAGTGCCACTGAGCAGCCAAGCGCTTCCCAGACTTGGAGCCAGGTGGAGAAAGGATGCCTTGAAGTATTGCGCTGCAGACATGTTTGATATTTTAATATTCCATGGCAAGAAAGAAAGTACGCTCCCTGCCCTATGCACCCTGAACCTTGCAAAAGCAAAGCTATCCCACTGTGAAGGGCTCAGATGTGCCTGAAAGATTCTCCTGTGCTGGGCTAAATCAAGGCAGGCGGCAGGATCAGCACCGCAGGCCCTGGACAGCTCCGTGTGTGCAGCCAGCCACTGGGCAGCAGGCAGCCTCTCAGCCAGAGCCAGGGGTCAAACGGGTGCAGCAGATGCCAGCTCAATGGGGCGTGGCAGCTTCCATGGGAGGATGCTGCCGGAGCCGTACCCCCTTCCCTAGGGACGGATCGGTTCCAGGGGTGTAGCAAGGTTGGAGGGGGCCCAGAGACAAGGTTTTAAAATGCCCCCCCCCACTGAAGCTCAGCTCATGAAGTAAAGAAATCTTAAATGAGGCTGAATCGTGGTAACAAAAAGCACAGTAAAATTTATATATATAACACCTATGTGCCACAATAGAACATCATCCTAAATTATTTTTTTTTAAGGTTTTGTAAGTTGTGGACGATGCAAGTCATTTAATGGGACTAGAGAAAGACAGGCTGTTGTGGTAGCTCCAGGTCTTCACACCCACCTCAATTTCGGAGGATGAATACAACGGAAGGAAGCCCGGGGGGGGGGTGCGTGGCTGGGGGAGTCAGTCATGTGACTTGCCTCTGGGCCCCCCTGAAGGCAGTGGGCCCCCAGACAACTGTCTCCCCTGGCCCTGTTATAGTTACGCCCCTGATCGGTCCCTTAAGTGACCATGCCCAGTTTTATAAGCACCAGTGCTGGCAATGCTGGGGGGCTTTTGCTAATAGCCATCGGGGGACTCCTCCAAGTTGGAGGACAATGGCAGGGATGCCTCCTTGGGCTGTGGTGGGGGGCTGGATTCCCTCTGAGTGTGGGGGTTCCTAGGGACACGGAGTCACCCAGGGTCTGGACCACAGGCTGTCCCTGGCCCGTCTCACCCCCTGAACTGTCCACTTCACCCCTCAGGTGGGTCCTGGATCTGGGGTCATGACAAGAATGAAACTGGGGACCTGGTTTTCCAAAGCAACGCCTCATGGTTTCCCTCCACTTCAGGGCCCCTTCATGGAAGTGGAATGAGACACGCCTCATGGCATCCTTGGCCCCAAGCCTGATGGCCTCACTGGGGAGTAAAAAACCCATTTCTGAGGCCAGTCGGAAAGCACTGCCTCCACCTGGCCGGGCCCCCCAGCTCTGCTGAGCCTCCCTCCGGACCCCACAGAGCTCAGATGGCTCAGCAGGCCCTCTGCCAGCCCGCAGTCTGGACTCAGCCCCTCCCCCCTGCCCCCCCTCCCAGCAGCCCAGTGCCACAGTTCTCCTCCGGTGTGCAGGCGGGAAGCCAGGGAGCACCCAGCACATTCCTGCCCTTGAAAGAAACCCTCGGTAAGGCTTTGGGACGTGTGGCCTTCAATATAATTCACACCGAAGGGACAAACGTTCTGGCCTCTCAGGTTGCCTCCCATCCTTCCGGTTCCATGATTAATTTCCATGCACAGGATATCAGAAACCCAGCCTCTTGCCGCTTCTCAGGCGTCCGGAGACCTCCAGGGACCCCCCCTTGCTTAACGACACTAAGACGGTGTGAAATGGGCCTTTCATCTCCCTGTCGTGGGGAGAGCGACTGTCTGAATAATGACCCGGCACACTTGGGGGCGCTGATGCAATCTCAATAATAAATTACCGGAGTCCTCGTTTGTAGCACAAAATGTACTGCCTGCCTCTCTGAAAGGGTGGGAAGCAAAGGAGCCAGATGGGTGGGGGGTGGGGGGTGGCAGGGACGGCTGACATGAAGCCACCTTCCAAAGAGAAGGAGGGAAATCACTTTCTCTGGACAAGATCTGCTTTGTATATCGGGGTGTCAGATTTATGGGTTAATAAGTATCTACAATTAGTGGCTGAAAAAAGCTACTCAGGTAGAGAAGAATTATTCATTCAAATTAACTACAAATTAAGATCAAGCCAATTTAGGCCTATTAAAATGGAAACGCGCATTATCTCCCATTCAAAGGAATTTGTATTTGATGCAAATGGAAGAAATTCAGAAACTTCGGAAATGTTTCCTGATTGTTCATTTGCATCACTAAGCGGCACCGAATGGGGGCCATGTTTTCCAAAAAACAGAGAGAACAGAAGGAACAATAATTAGTTATGTAAATAATGTGGCATTCCTGTTTATAATTAGTTCAGGAATAAAATAAAATTCATGCATGTCACAGGACTAATTTTCGTATGCAAATGAACAATCAAAATTATAAACGGTAATAATGCAGTTTGGGAGAAGGTGGCATTTCCAATTTATTAGAAGGCACGCATGATAGAGCTGATGCCAGCTGACATCGGGAGGTTTCCAAGGTAGCCTCAGGATGAGAAGAGGCGAGGTGTGGGACGGGAGGGAGCTGCTGCCAAGGCCCAGCGGCTGCCGGGAAGTGGGGACCAGCCGCCACCTGTCCCTTCCCCACCTTGGAGCAGGGAGAGCATCCTCTTGGCATGTGCCGATTCCTCCCGGAGAGGCTGAGCAGGGCTGTCATCACCACCAGGCACCCCAGCTGAAGCCATCCCTGCCTCCACAGCCGCTCCCCTCCCCTTTCCGCATGCAAGTCAGGACTGTGTGTGTGTGTGTGTGTGTGTGTGTGTGTGTGTGTGTGGTCCTTTCCCAAACCTGGGCGGGGGGGGGGGAGCGCCTCCAGGGCTGGTGTCTGAAGAGGCCGAGAGCAGGGCGTGGGTTGCCATCTGGGCCTCCCAGTCTGCTGCTAGCCTGTTGGGAACCAGGCAGAGGACCACTCAGGCCACACTGCAGCCGGGCGGTGCTTTTTCACCCGGCCGGTTCCCTTCCGAGGAGGTGAGCCCAGCATCGCTTGTGTCTGGGGAACTGCCTTGGCCACAGCCCGGCCCTTGGTCCAAGCAGCCTGGGCACACACAGAGGGCTCCTCCCGAGCTGCCATGCCGAGTGGGGTGCGTGTCTCTGCCCACATTCACAATGGTGCCCTTTGGCAGCCGTGCCCAGGGGCACTGGGGGCAGACACTGGGCCTTTCAAACCATCTCATTGCCAGTTCAGAGCATTCATCCTCCTAGCCCAGTATTGTCTGCTCTGCTCTGACTGGCAGCTGCTCTCCAGGCTCAGGCAGGCAGAGGCCTTTCCTCTCCCCTGCTACCTTTAATAGAAGAGCTATCAGGCGCAGAACCAGCCAGGACCCTAGGCCTACCAGGCGCGGCCAATCTGCACCCAGCGCTGCTGCTGCTGCTCTCCCGACTTCAGGATGAATCCTAGAGAGGTGGGGTGGGAAGGGAACCCTCCGAGCAGCCCATCTCTCCCCTGGGTCTTCTCTTCTCCAGGCTCAAGGTGCCTTCACAGGACGTGATCTTAGACCCCTCGCCATGCCAGTTTGCCATTCTGCCCGTGAAATCGACCCTGAAGAGAGATGGGGAGGGGAAGCCGGGGGCTTCCGGGGCTTGGGCCCTCTGGGCCTTTGGCTTAGCGCAGGGCTGCTTCTGTCCCAACATGTGTCCCCCCCCCACTTGAACCTCCCACCTTCCACTCCAAAAGAGATTGCCTGAAGGGTGAGCCACCCCACCCCTCCGCCCGTCCCGTTGCATGATTAATGTTCTACAGGGAGCTTTGGGGTTTTAAAAAAATCTAAACTGTCCAGAAGTTAATTATTATCACTTTGAGAGGCTAAGATGAATGACTGGGCCGATTATTTCTGTCAAGTTTTTTTGACTTATTGCGCTGATATTTTGCCCATCACATCAGATCTGTTGAAGATGAAGGTTGAGGGGCAAAGCTGAAAGATTCTCCTTGAAATTAAAAATAAAACAAAACACCTTTATTAATTAACAAGCCCAAACTTTGGGAGGCAATTCAAGATCGATTTGGCAACTTGGCCCCCACCGTGGGCAATACATCTTTGGAAGGAACGTTGATTCCAAGCCACAAACGTTCCGGGGAGCACATTCTGGGGACAGGGACGTCTGGGTTGCTACTGGGCCCCTGCCTCCGCTAGGGCGTGGCGCCTTCGGCTGGCCTCAGGCTCACCCCAGCTGGGGACAGGGCAGGGCTCTCCGAGGCTTCAACCCTCCTACTGGCAGACGCCAGCTTTTGGACCCATGCACTAGATTCCTGTGCTGAGCAGGGGCCTGGGTGGTGCATTCTGACATTTGGGAAGCAGATATGCCGCCCCTTTCACGTTCCATCCTCAGCCTCTCCAGGTGAAGGAGGTTCAAGGGCGCTCCATGACAGATCCTCTGCATGCCAAGCAGAGGTTCTGCCACTGAGCTATAGCTGCCCCTGCTAAGAAGGTCCGGCCCTTGGCACCTCTCGCCCAGGACTGCCTGCTCTGACTGGCAGCAGCTCTCCTCCGTAGCTTTAAGCAAGGGCCTTTCCCAACCCCCTTATCTGAGAAAGAGTATCTGGGGCTGCAACCCGGCACTTTCAGCATGGATGTGCTCTGCCACTAATCTAGGGGTCCTCCCCACAGCAGGTGAATCTATGAGGGTGAAGCTGCCTTCTACAGAAGGAGACCTTTGGGTCGTTGTCCACCCTGGCAGGCAGCAGCCTCTGTCAGGGGCCTTTCACAGTCTTGTCCCAGGAGATCTGGCAATGCGCCAGGGACCAAACCCCCTGGGGGGGGCAGGGACTCCTCCCCTGATTCTTTGAGAGCTGTAAACCATTTGGAGGACGTTTGCTGTTGCTGTCGTAAAGGGTCTATGAGTATGATCAGAATAAATTACAAATATGATGACAAATACGACGGATATGTATATGCTGCATTTCAACAGAAGTTCCCAAAGTACGCAGCATTTCGCAACAGTCTGTTCGTCTTCCCTGAGCAACTGTGGCAGTCAGTCAGTTGCGAACAAACTGCGTTTCAGTGCATCCAGCGCATCATGCGCCTGGCCTGTGCAGTCCCTGATGGCTCAGAGGCAGCAGGAGGAGGAGGAGGAGGAGGAGCCCTCCAGGGGCCCCTGGGCTTGGGGCCAGGTCTCCAGCCCCCTCCCTCCCTCCCTCCCTCCCTCGGCTTGGCTGCGGAAGCTCCTCCCGGACAGGCTTCCCCCAGCCATCTTCCCTGCCACCTGCAGCCATTCTGATCTCCAGGATGGAGAGGGATGCGGACCCCTGGAGACCCCCGGCTGGTCCTGGGGGGCTGGCCACCCTCTGGCGCAAGGCACTCCCCGGTCAGCACAGCTCGCCTTGTCCTGAGATTCCAGGGCAGCGCAGAAGGTCCTGCCAGCCTCCTTCTGCCTCCGCGGCAGGCAAGCTGGGCTTCTGCTCCTACTCAGCTGCTGCCACGGATTAAGCCCTGCCCTTGTCCCAGGAATTCCATGATGAAGACCCTTCCTAGAGGCAGCCCAGATAACAACAAAAGAGAGTGTGTGTGAGAGAGAGAGAGATCGAGGGGTGGAGGGGGATGCGGATAGGGGCCTTGCTCCACTCAAGGGGAAGGAATCTCAGAAGTCAACTCCACTGGCTGCCGATTCGGACACCCAGAATTCTTCCTGAGTGTGGCACTCGGCTGTGGAGCGTTCAGCCCTCCTTTGGTATGGCAGGCTGTTTGGCCCCCGGGCACTAATCACTAGCCACGGGCTTCAACCATGGAACTGACAGCAGAGGGTGGCCAAGAGGCCAAGCCTGCAGTGCAGAAGGGACTGGGCTTTGCATAGCGATCCATGCCAGGCTTTTCTGTACAGTGAGGCTATCAGATGGAGACAGCCTCCTCTGCTGGGTTGCACACATCCCTTGATGGAGCTTTAATTAGGCAGCACAAAGAGAAGGGCCACGGAGATCAAGGGCAGAGTTATGAGACACGCCGTGGTGAGGTTCAGGGCGTTAGTCACAGAGAGGTAGGCATGTTTGCCCATATATCTCCAAAGGCATCAAGGCTACCTGCTAATTAAAAAGCCCCTGATGCAGAAGAACACACTGATTCATGCACAAGATGGTCTTGGCGGGCTGGGCTGCAGGAGGGGAAGAAGAGCTAAATCTCGGCACCATTACTCTTGGTGACTTGGAGGCTCTTCTCTGGAGAGCCCTTCCTTCATGCCGCATGCAGGCCTTGGCCCTTGGCAGAGAGAAGCTCTTGCACCCGGTCTCCCTCTCTCTGCAAGCCTTTGGTGGTCCCCTCCCATCACATCCCCTTTTGGGCCCCAACCAGTTCTGCCCGTTCGGCTGACAGTTCTTCCTTCCTGACCTTAGCTGGAGTTGCCCTGAGTTGCACAGCTGCTCTCTTTGTGGAGACTCCCCTCCTCCTGCATCGCCCCTAGCCTTGGGGCAATGAGAGGAGCTGTGGACATCCAGGACACTGAGAACAGACAGGGGCGTCTCTGTGGTGCACTTGGGGGGCAAATGTGGCCCCCAAACATCCTCCAAAGACTCTCAGGGGGAGAACGGGAGACAGGGAATTCAGAGCATGGTCTGCTGAGCTGCTTCGAATATCCCAAGAATGGTCTGTGGAGAATGCTCTGCTTCGAAGATTCACCAAATGATTACCACTCGAGGATTTCCAGAAACGTTGTCTGCTTTCTGGAATAAGAAATAAGCCCCAAGCTGTCTTATTTTCATGTTCCTTGGGTGAAAGGGAAATAAAAAACAATTAAAGGGACTAAACTGGACTAAACTGATCTTCACATTTGAACCACTTAAGGTAGAGATCTTTGGATTAGCCTTTATAATTTATAAATCTTCCTTTGTATATTACCAAAGCATATCCTTCAAACATGTTTAGAGATTTGGTTGCTCTAATAACATCTCTCTGACTCCACAGCACCCAGACAGAAATGCCAAAGGAGCCACCTCGGACACTTTTCTTTTCTTTTTAAAAAAGAAGTCTCTCTTCGTGGGTTCCTGTCCCCACCACCCTGAAGCTTGCTCTTCGAGTATTCTGGAGCCCTGAATTCTTTGCTGAAATGCCCCCAAGGAGCCATCCATGGACAGATATATGCATGCCAATTATCCTTGTTCAATTCAAGAGGTGATAATTTGGGGATTTGGAGGATAATTCTCTGAAGCATTCTCAGCCCTTCTAGGTCAACCATGACCGAATAAATTCGAATGGGAGAATATTCTTCTCCAAGTCCAGGACCCTTTCAGACTAAATGGTACACCCAACACTTCTCCCAGGATGGAAAGAATCTTTCCCCCTATGCAGGAAGAAGTCCTGTTTTCAAGGACTTTCCTTAAAAGGAACGAATCACCGGTCACCAGGAATGAGCCAATTCCCCAGTTCCAATTCATGGTTCATCCATGGGCTGGCTCAGTGGCTACTGGGTGCCTCCTCAGCTGCAAGCACTTGAGAGCACCACTGTGTGTCAGTGAAGGTTGCTCATGCAGCAGCAATGCTGAAGGCGCAGAGATGTGAAGAAACCCTTTGAGAAATCCCATGTGCCTTAGAGAGACCTGTTTGGCTTCCCTTGAAAAGTCTCATACATTTCTAAGACATTTGTTTCCAAATTCACTTTTTGGGGATGTTGGTTGCACATCCTACTTTGGAGAGAAGGGATCTCTCTCTTTGGAGAGAAGCGGGGAGAAGTGTGGTGGGAACAGACTCCATTGCTGCTTTCCCCCCCTGGCTTCTCCAAGATAGGGCTGAGAGAGATTCCTGCCTGCAACGCTGCCAGTCTGTGTAGACAATACTGAGCTAGATAGACCAATGGTCTGACTGAGTAGTTGGCAGCTTCCTATGTTCTTCCTCCTGCAGACAGTGAGCATGGTGTGAAGCAATGCATGAATTCCAGGGCAAAGAGAAGAGCAGAAGAGGGGGGCTTCCATCTTGCTTTACTTTGACTGTGAAGATATGAGGCCGGCAGCCACCAGCTATTGGGGTATCCAGCATGCAGCGAGGCTGTTGCACTTCAGAAACATCAGCGTGGAAATCAGCCCAGCGGTTGGCCTGAGACGGGCTGGAACTTCCTGGAATCTGCCCGTCCAAGAAAGGGACGTCTCTGACAGCCCTGCATAAAGAACAGACGCCTCGGCTCTGCTGACATGCCTCTCGCTCTGAAGCAGCGGGGACCCTGCCCGGCGCACAGGTAGCGTCTGCTTGGTTTTCTGCAGGCTCGCTTGACACCACTGATTAGACAGTTGGACACAGCACACAGCAGCCGAGGGGCCGGCCAATGGATGGGACAGCTCGCTCTGACCTCGGACCGGGATGCCTGTGCCCTGCATCTGCGGCTAAACAAACCAAGTAAATAATCCTGGCAGATAGATAATTAAATAATTATCAGCCACTTAATAACGAGGAGTGGGTGTTCGGCATTAGCATATTAGACAGTGTCTTTAAGGGCTAATTGTTGCATTACATCAGAGCTACTCATTCATTATTCCTGTCATTTCGGGTGATAATTTGCACTTTAGAAGGCACAGACAATTTTAGCAGCAATTAGAGGCATGTCAGCTTGGGCCTAGTGAGTTACTGTCACAATTAGAAGCAGTTTTCTCTTTCTCCCTCCCCGCCCCCCCCCACCGCCGTCCTCCTCCTCCTCCTCCTCTCTGGGCATCCTCATGTGCAAAAAGAGTGCATTCAGAACCGCCTGTTTAGGCAGTGAAGCCGAGAGAGCCTCTTGGCTTCCACATCGAGCCTCCCGGCCCCAGCGGCCTCCTCTTTTTGCAGAGTGGTGGGAACTATCCAGAAAGACGAGGGCTCAAAATGGCAGCCTGTGGACTCCTGAAGAGCCCCGCCAGCCCGGAAGTTGCCGCTGGCCCATCGCCTGCGTCTCTCCTCCTCTGGTTTGCTAGAGAAACGCCACACAGCGCGACACCCCCCCCCCCCCGGGACTTGCAGGCCAAGAGAAAAGAGTGGCTGAGAATTATAGCGAGGAGTAAATATTTCTTTAACTACAATCGAAGAGGGGAAAGCAAAGTATGTAAGCGGAGCACCCAGGGAAACATGCATTATAAAGGTACATATAGTCAAATAGAGTTAATTAAGCTAAAACCACAGTAAATCTGCCAGGCCCGTATTAACGCCAGGGTCAAAATTGGGGGAAATATAGTATTTTCTATAATAAATCGTGTCGCACTGCAGATTTATGCTGGCATCTGCATAGTTACCACAGTTTTACAATAATCATTGATCAATCAAACTTTTATGACAAAACTATAATTTTTGCCGCATTTCGCTCTTACTTAGTTTCCGAGTTTGCTTAATTCCCAGAATGCAGCCCAGTAAATCTTATGCTCCAAGATATAAAGTAGATAATAAGAATGCCACGTAAGATTTGCTTATATTTTAAACTGTCTTTGCAAATGATTTATAATTAGGACAAAATCTAAGACAAAACATTATTAAAGTCAAAGCCCACTCTATAAATCAGCTGAGTTTGCTTACGCCTCCAGTAATTTATTAGAGGGTTTTACTACATAGTTTTGCGGATGATGGCCGCAGCGTTGCATGTCATAAGTGGGAAATATTTATGATTACGAGAACAGGATGCAAAATCCTAATCATCCTTCAGTGACCTGGTGTGGCAGATCCAGTGATCTGACAGCAATGGGGAACAGTTTAGAAAGGAGAAACCCACCAAAAGACTATCCCAAGAAAATCGGCGGAGTTTCTCCTGCCTCTGCTTTCTCATGCAGTGAACTTGCAGCGGGATCCGAGATTCAAGTCATGCTGCTTTGCACACCTGCCTGAGAGCAAGTTCCACTGAAGTCGGCAAGATTATTCCTTCTGAGCAAATCTCTGTAGGCTTGTACTGATTGTTGGTGTATCAGTCGATAAAAGTTGTTCACTTCGGGAGAGCAAAGTCTCATGGGGTGAGCAGGAAGTTCAAGGGAGGTCAGTTCCACCCTCTGGCGGTTTGAGTTCTGGGGTGTTCAAATGCAAAAGAGTCAAGCTCCTACTTCCATTGATTTTTGTTAATGAAAAGGAGTTGCTTGCTGTGTATTGTGTGGAAGCCCCCCAGTAACTCATCCAGGTTCTGCTCTGGAGCTGGTAGGCAGTAGTGGCTCATCCTCACGAGCTGGGGGGGTCCAGAAGAGGAAGCTGGGGCTGCTCTTGGCTCTCTTCCTGCCCCACATACTGCCTGCAGGCCGGCCACTTGTGCAGCTCTACCTGATGAATGGTGAGCCTGCAGGCAGCGTGGCTCTCAGGCAGGGCTGGGGAGAGAGCAACCTGCACTAACTCCATTGGTGCCCCTCCCCTGCCGGCTTGCTAGGATGAGCTGCTACTGCTGGTGGGGCAACACAGATGTTCAACAGGGCTTGGCACAGCACCCTGTTGGGGCTCTGAGCACAGGCCTGCAGCAGAGCTCCTGCCAAGCCAAGGCAAGAGAAGGAGCAGCAGGGCTGGGTTGGGCTGCAGGAACCAGGCCCAAAGAACCATTCGCTGTGCTGATGGAGAAGGCTTCACCGGCTAAATCCATTTGGGCTCGTTGGCAAGGCAGCAAGTGTGAGAAATAAATAAATGAGAATAAATTTCCTGCCTGTCAATCACGCAGCTGTCGGAGGGCCCAAGAGACCTGCCAGGAAGGGGGGAACCAAAGCTGGAACTCCACCACTTGGCTGCTTTCTGGCAGAAGCTGAAGCTGTGGAGACAGCTGAGCTCGCCTCTCCACCTTCGGTACCTGGACTTGGGGTGCAAAGGGGCCTCTGCCACTCCAGGCAGCTGCTGCTGCCACCGCCGCCGCCGCCGCCACGCTGAGTGGCTGAACAGCCCTTCAGACTAACATGCTGTTCACAGACAGGCACATTTGTCCCTTGCCATGCTTAGGATCCGCAGAAGCAGCCCACGCTGGCTGCCGGGCCTTGATGCATGACATGCAGCCGGCGGAGAGGGCTTCCTGTGGCCCACTGGCCCAAGCCGGCAGGCACCCCAGCCAGGGCCTCGGCACCAGAGATGCTTGGGCCCGCTTGCCAAACCGCCTTCCGGACCAGGTCTCCGGCTGCTGCTTAAAGCTGTCGACGGCTTCCCCACCCGTCTGTTTTTTTACAGCCATACCAGGCCAGGAAGGGAAGATTGATTGCAAAAGCTGTTATAATCCATTGTTCTGATCATCTCTCAGGCAGCATAATCTTGACTCTCCCCTCAGTGGCATCATCAGGAGACGCTGATTGAATTGCTGGTTTCCTTATCAGTCCTGCTCTATCCATCACCTGGCAGATAATCCTCCCGCTCTGACATCAGCCCGCGATAATCTCGCTGTTCTGCGTTCGATATGCCCAAGCAGCTCTCCAGCGTCAAGGCGGCTGCCCTGCCCAGATCAGCAGGGACACACACAGGCCCCCTGCATCATCTTCCGTTACCACCACCACCTCACCCGCAATTATACAGTGGGAGTGTAATGTGAGAGAGAGAGAGAGAGAGAATTTAAAATACGTAAAGGGAGCAGGCATTTCTGGAGGCGAAGGCTGCATGGAAACAAGTGATGCCCGCTTCTCCCTGGTGCTCAGTCTGGTGAACTCCCTGCCTGTGCATGTCAGGTGAGATCAGGTCCCTTCAAATGCTGCTGGGTGCACGTCATCTGGAACTTGCTCGAGTCTGGTTCCAGTTGCTCTTTGGCTAACAAGCGGATTGGCAGTTTGGGCTCAGGTGCTCTTCCCTCCTTGGGAGTCAGGCTTAGGAGGTTTTGCACTTCTCCGGATGGGCAATTTCAGAGAGTTTGTGCTTCTCTGAATGGGCAACTCACCTTCCTGGCAGGGCCTGTGAACGGAGCACTGCAAGCGGCAGAAGGTGGCTGGAGGGAAGCAAACTCTCAGCTTGGCCCTTGGGATTAGGAGACAGGCTCAGACAAAGCTGCAGCAGGATGCAGACAACAGCTCTCCCAAAGAACCTGAGGAGGGCCATTCGATTCCCTGACGCTTGCTTGCATTAGACTCTGCCCATCTCTCTTGACAAGAAAAGAAATTGTGCTCAGGCCCAGAGTGGCCCCCCGGGACATCTTGCCAGGCTGGGATGTGTGAGAAGATTCCTTTGGCTCCTGGGTGTGTGGAAAAGAGAACATGAAGCGGTCATGCTTTCCCCAAACATATTTTTAACAGCTAGATAAGGCATACATGTGAAAGTGAGCAGCAGAGCCCTTCCCTGGGTGCTTGTTGGGTCACAGAGCTAGATTCTGAGATGGGTTTCAACCGGGACTGTCCCTTGAGGAGAGAAGTTCCGTCCTGGGAGGGGGAACCATCTAGGGCCTGCAGCTTGCTCCCCACAGTGGCCACCCAGAGGTCTTTGGGAGGCCCACAAGCAGGGCCTGAAGGCATGAGCCTTATCCCACTGCTGCTCCCCTGCAACTGGTGTTCAGAGATATCCTGCCGCAGAAGTTTCACATGACCATCGTGCTCACTGATAGGCTTCTTGGCTGTGACTTGTCCTGCTCCAGGCGCTGCCACAGGCCCTTCCAAGGCAAGCACCTTGGACAGCTCCCCGGACAACAGGAGGTCATCCATTCACAGAACGGATCAGGAGATTTCTGAGCTGGGTCCTGGAGCAAAAGGGGATGTTGCTCCTGTGGGTTTTGCAGCCTCCTGCTCAGGTTGGCTGATTTGGCCCTGCTCCTTCTGGGGCAAGTTTTTACGGGGGCATTGCCCACATTTGCAGGAGCTTGCGCCGACAGCACTGGGGGCTTCAGCCGTGGCGGGGAGATCCTCGGAAGGTTCCTCCTGGCTGGAGGGTGTCAGCAGGGCCACGTCCTTGGGTCTGAGCCAAAGCACGGGTTGGGGCTCCTCTGGTTTGTGTGGTGGAGGGAGGTCCCCAGGTGCCCAGGTTGGTGGTGCTGCCCAGTCCGGCTCCTCTCCCCATCTCTCCATCCCACCCTCTACTCAGGGATTGCAGAGTCCAAGCCTGCCCTGCGTGTGAGATACTACAGGAAGCTCCCAGCTCTCTGCCAAGTGTACGTGTTGGATGCATGTGTTTTCAATCACCCGTTTGGCACATTCACACATGACTTTTCTTTTTTATAAAAAATCTTAGTTGTACACCTAAAAAATGTGTTGTAGGAGGGCTTTGAGCCCCGAAGCAGCTCTTCACTGCAGCAGAGGAGGCTGCCTTTGCCTTCCCTGGAAGGAAAGGGCAGGGCAAACCCCTGCCAGGCCCGCCTGCTGCTCATCCTGTCCTGGGGTGGGCTTTGGGGCCAAGAGGGTGCCCTCTGGGGCGCCTTCTGATCAGTGAAGCCCCGGGCGTTGGTTCCTCCCAGTGGCTGGCATTTCCTGGGAGGCCTGTGTGTGACTCCAGGCTCTGGTGGTCTCCCTGCTGGGTCCAATCGCTCCTCTTTCCCACACAATGTTTGTGTGTGATTGGCCCTAATTTATGTCTCCTGAAACCTTTCCAAAATAACTTTTAGGGTCCTGTCAATATTAATGACACGTGGCATTTAGGATGCTTTATGTCCTGTTCCCCAAATTTATTAGCTCTGGGTGTCGCAACATGCCAGAAGAGTTCTAAATGGGGATAATTTATGGACAGGGTGGGAGAAGGTTAAAAACAAATGAATACATTCAAGATTTCCAATCAAAAGCTTTATTTTGAAAATGAGACGAGGAACAGGGATAAGGTGAAGCTGGAGCTGTGAGGAGCCATGGTGAGGTGGGACGAGGCCACTGTTGGGGCCTTCAAGGGTCTCTGGCTGAGTCTCCCCTGTCTAGGGCATCTGCCCCACTTCAGCAAGCTTGGTGGGCATTACTGGAGGGGCATCCCTGGGGTGTGGCTCTGGAAGGCCAGAGCGGTGGGTAGTCAGTCTTGAGTGAAACATGGATTTGCTGGCACACCAGATGCTTAAGAACCAAGACCACAACTCCTGTCATGAGATCAAGGGACTTAGAAGCATCAGATGCGCCCAAGTGGATCAGGCCCAAAGCCCACCCAGTCCACCATCCTGCTCCCCGCTGTGGCCAGCTGGACATTCCCAGGAAGCCCACCCAGAGGGAGGCAGGGGTCCCTGCAGCTGCAGTCCTCCAGCAAGGGGCATCCTTCCCTCCTGGCCCTGAAGGGGCTGGCAGAGGGGGCAGGGAGGGGTCTTCTACCTGGCCATCCTGACGAACAGCTGCTGACAGACCTCTTCTCCGCAGTGGATCTGCTCGATCCTCTCTATACTGCCCCATCCAAACGGCTCTGGGCAGTGCACAGCAAGAAAAACAAAACCCGTGAATTGATCATTTTAACAACAATCAATACAAAACCATATTAAAAACAATTTAAAACATTTAAAACACTTTATAAAACCCTGGTGGAAGGCCAGGCCCAACAGGTCTGAAGGGCTCTCTCCAAGGCCAACAATGAACTCCAGCGATGGATTTCAGCTGGGAGCGCATGCCACAGCCCGGGAGTGGCTACAGAGAAGGCCCGCCTCCGAGTCACCACCAGACGCACCGGTGGCAACTGGAGATGGACCTGAACGTGCGGAAGAAGATGGCAGAGATTCCCACCCAGGATGTCTGCATTGTGTGAAGAAGACCTTTATGTTGTCTGCCCTGAATGTCCTGCCAGTCCAGTGTCATTGGACAGTGTGAGGACAGTGTTACGTCAGAGGCAAGGGGGGAAAGATCCCCCTCCCTCCCCTTCTCCCTCCCTCGCTCTCTGTGCATATTATCGGGCTTCCAGCCATCCAGGCCAGGCCCAGAGCCTCCAGGAATCGGTATCCCTCTCCAGATAACGCTTGCAAATGGCCCTGGAGATTTTAAGGGCTTGAGAGGGTGAAAGGCTTTGGAAAAAGAATTCTCCAAGGACAGCTTCGGCACGGGCAACCCTACCCACACCAGGCATCCTTTTAAAAACTGGGAAGGTGAAACTACGAGGGTGACTGGCCCGTGTCTCCGAGGAAGTTCTGTAGCAGCTGGTTATCTGTGTCGCTCTCTCCTGAGATGCGGGACCTGGGTTCAGATCTTACCTCTGCCATTGATAAGGTTGCCAACGTTGCCTGAAGCTCTTCCTGGAGATTTCCCCCCTGACCCCAGGATTCCTTGCAATCTGCCCCCCCACCCCCGTGCAGATCACCAGGATGGCTTTCCAGTCCTGCCAGGAGATTGATGCTGATTGCCGGTGGCTCCTGACCCATCATCCTGGCAAGCTGGCAACCTCAGCCATGCCGTGGCCAAGGCCCTTGCTCCCAGCCCTCAGGTTCCACTTGTAAAACTGGGCCTAGGAGAGGAAGCAAACTTCACGGTGGAAGCCAGTTTTCAAAGAAAAGGGCTCTGCAGTGTGCCTCAAGCAAGCAAGCAAGCTGTGCTGTAGGGTGCTTCGGAACAACACAGCTCTCCGTGAGCTGGGACCCTCTGAGTGGGCATATACTCCCCCGCAGTCATGCCTGGAGTCCACCTGATTCTCTGCTCTGGGTCTAACAAGATGCATCCCCCCCCCATTTGGGGAAGCAGTCATCACCCTTGTCAGCAGAAACACCAGCCTCCTTTTCATCCCCCCCCCCCGGCAAGAGGAGGAGGCAGCGGTGGTGGGGGGGGCTTTGGGGATGAGCCCGAGGTGGCCCAGCAGCAGCACAGCCCCCTCAGATCCGGGGATGAAGGAGCAACATCCTTGCAAGACATCCTGGCTGTTTGCAGCGTTTCCATGAAGCAGCCAGTGCCTCCTTTCATCCGCCTCGGTCGGATCCTCTCCACCTCCACTTCGTAGCTTCTGCTGTCACTGCCTCGGCTGCCTCAAACTGCCCTTTTTATTTTAAAGCTAAATCGAAACTCCCATTAAAATGATGTATTTGCAAGTGGCTCCCCCCACCCCATTGACAGGGCTGCCTTCCCTTACATCAGCACATTTATATCTCCGCAGTGTCAATAACAACACCCAACACTTTCCTGGCACTTTTCATCTGCACTTAGTTGCCCAGGAAGATAACTCATCCTGTCTCCCCACCCCCTGGACATGGCAACATGGCTAGGCCACTTCAGCGCACCGCAGGCTCAACACACCTCTGCCTCTCTCAGTGGGGAACTGCTGCAAAAGGATGCCTAGCCTGTGGGATTCCTTGCCACAGGAGATTGTGGCAGCTTTAAGAGACATCCATGGAAGAGAGGTCTATCCATGTCTGTCAACGATGGGTGCTACATGAAAATTCAGTGCACAGAGATGTTCTGCCACTGGCTACTGGGGCCCAGCTACAGAGAGAAGCCAGCCACTATCTTCCTACTGGGGCTGGAACCACAGTTTCTTCAAAATACAATTAGGGAGAACATTTCAGGGCTCATCCCCAGGAGAAACTGAAATTTGAAGAGGAATTGAGGGGTTCAACCCTAGGAGAAACATGGGAGAATTTTCTCAGAAAGTTTCTCTGCATTCCAGCTTGTGGGTATCTCAGAGGCTCCTGGCTGGCTGGAGACGGAAACAGGATGCTGGGTTAGAGGGACAGCGCTGAGGTTATCCTATGACTTTAGGCTTTGGGAATCCTCTGTGCCTCTCCTGCTGCCAAATCGATTTCACAGTTTCTCTTTCTGTGGAGTGAAGTCTCAAAACCTCAGGGAGTTTCCCAGAGAGGGGATTCTTCTTCCACTTTCTTGGATAGTTCTTTGGGGAGTGGAAACCAAACCATCTCTGGAAGAAATGTACAATTACAAAGTCCCAGCTGGATGGACAAGGGTAAAAGGACACGTTGGTGTCAACGGCAGCTTCACTCCTGGTGCAAAGATAACCTTGACCCTTCCTGGGTGGCAGCTTGCTCAGCAGTCCCCAGGGGCCCTGAGGAAAACTGATCTCTGCCTTCTCTCCACATAGGGTTGCTGCCAACCTCCAGGACTGATCTGGCCTCTCCAGGAATCAGCTGCCATCTCCAGGTGACTCTTGAAAGCAGCCATACACACTTTGATGGACTGAGATGGTCAGAACTTGCAGGGGGGTTAATATTGGGGTGGGGGTCATTTCCACGAATAGCTTCCATCCAAGTTGGCAAGTCTACTCAGCACTCCCACCCCAAACTGAAGGGCAAGTAAAGCCCCGTTCAAATTATGCAGATCTCACATTCCCGGTAGCTTAACTGACCCTTGCAGCCTCCAGCTCCCAACGTAGCCAAGTCAGACATGCCTCCAATGGTTTGGGAGCAGCTCGAGGGCAGAATGCCTCGTGGCCTGGAGCAGTCTTGGAGACACTCTTGGGGGAGGGCGGGGGGGGGAGAAATGGGCTTTCAGGCCCATGGATCAGGAGAGCGCACGCAGAATTCTGCCCTCCACTTGACTGCATCCGGAGGCCAGTGGTGGCTCCTCCGTCCCTGGGGCTGCCATTCTGAAAACATAACCACCCCCATCCCCACAGGGGTTTTGGGAAACACACCTGTGAGGCTGCCCCCACCCCCTGCCCAGCTCCAAGCAGACCACAGAGCCCTGGAGCTTTCCCAGACAGCTGGCTTTACCATAGGTTTCCTATGAGGCTTTACTGCGAATTCAAAGCTGCCCCTCAAAACCGACATGAAAAGTGGATTTTTTAAAACCCTGGATATAAATTGGGCTACACTTCAACACACAATGAAAAACACAAATTGTGTGTGAAGTGCTCCCCAATAGCTTGCAGAGACTTTGGGGTAAATTTGGCCGATATGTGAACACACACCTCCATTCCGGAGGAGATGCAAGCTAAAAGCCAGGTGTGGAAAACTTCCTGGGGTGCTAGAAGTCCCCTTCTTCTCCTGTCCACACAACAAGTTGTGATTACTAATAGCGGCCGAGTTCTCCCTAATTGGGCGGCAGGCATGTTTGGCCGCCACTTCCTCTCTTCTCCCTCCCCATCTGGGGTGCTCTGAAGCACCAAATGCTGGAGGCAAAAACCTCTTCATTACCCCCACAATCCACTCGTTGGTTATTAATGGGCCCTTTGATGGTGATGGGCCTCCTCGCCTGGCAGTGGGTGGCTCTTTGCGGCCCTTATCCCTTTCTTTTCTAGGGAAGGCAGGAAGAGGCAGGCAGGCGAGCCACGTTGAAATATAGAAGTATGCAGATTACACCATTAAAATTTTATGGGGATTCGGGGGAAAAACCCGACTCGGTGTTGACTCCGTGACGCAAATAGGTATGAAAATTCTGGCAAGAGTGCTTCATTGTTAGAAAAATCAAATGGCTGAACAGCCGCTAATGAGGCAGACAAGAGCCCTCACTCATCCTCGGAGGATTTGAAGGCAAGAAGAGAGGAAGGGAGCACTCTACATTATTCATGCCGCCTTGTTTGAGTTTCAAATCATAGGAAATCACAAGGAGAGAGGTTTCACATTCTGCCGGTGACCAGCCCTGCTCCAGAGGAAAGTGGGGAAGGGCGGAGGGAAGGAGAGCGGGAGTGCTGGGGAGGAGGTTCAACAGTCTCTCACCCACCTGGCAACGTCTACTCCAAATTCTGCTTCAGACCCCACAAATGCGGGAAGCATCTCAGCAAGCCAGCATGGGCCATTCCTCAGAGACACTACACCACCACAAGCTCCTGGCCACAAAGCGTAAATGCATGTGTGTGTTTGCCCTTTCTGGACAATGCCCTGGTCATGAATGCCAACTGAAACATACCAAGAGATGGGGACATTTCAAGTGGCTGCCTCTGGCCTCACTCATGGCCGCCATCTCAGAAAACCATGGAAGACTCCTGGCTGCTGTTATGAAAGGGTTTAGAGTGGAGGAGAAGAGGATCTATCAGTGGGCATTAGGTATGATGGTGAAATGGAACTTCCATGAATGGACGCAGTCTACTTCTGAATATCAGATACCATAGACAAAAAACAGGATGTTCCTTGCATGCCCTGCTTGGGTGGGCTTCCCAGAGGCATCCGGCTGACCATGGTGGGAAACCCACAAGCCTATCAGGTAGACCTTGGGCCTGATCTACCAGACAGTCTCCCCCTATGGTCATTGTCTTGGGAGCAGATCCAGAAAAGGCAGCTGTGTCCTTTTCAGTGCAACAGCAAAGAGGGTCTCCCATCCAGTGGCAGGGTGTTGTATAGAGGAACAATCTGGGGTGTGTCTTCCGTGGCTCCACACCTGGCTTTAATCTGACACAAGCCCCCAAAGTTTCCAAATGGTCCCTTACAGGGAAGTGCTGCTTAACAAACAGCCTCAAAGGGAAGAGCAAAATCAATGGAAAACCCGCTCCAAATCTTGGGAGGGGGGGATCGTTCCATGCCTTGAGGGGTTTCTCCTTTTCTGTAGCATTTCCATCCATTAACACACACACACACACACACACACACACCCAGTGGGAAATAAAATGTGTTTCCTAGAGATTGGCTGTCGGGAGAATCCAGGCAAGAGAGAGAGGAATTGTTTTTTGAAACCAAGTGGATCATCACACGCAGTGGCACGTTCCACCACAGAAGTCTGCCGGCCACAGGCACACACACGCACCATCACAGGCTGCTAACAAACAGATTTCCCCAAGTACTTCCTACATTTTGTAATTATTACTCATCCATAAAAACTGCTTCTCCCTCCTGCCAACATTATCTTAGTAAACTTTATGGGTGCTTGTGAGGTTAATGCGGAGCAATAAATCTGGAATGGGTCGAATCAGCGAGTGGCAAAGATGTGTCCGTAAATCTGCAGGAATTGCTCTGGTTTGTTTACTTAATAAAATACGGCTTCGTAAAAGCACACACAGCGTCCCACTCGGGGCTGAGAGGCTGATTTCGGGGCGGGGCTCATGGGTAGGCGAGGCGAATGACTTGGGAGGAAGACAGGGTCTCCTCCACGGGCACCTGTCCACACACACGATCCCCGTCTGCGCTTCTGAGGTCGCTTCGCTGGCTGGCTGGCTGGCGGCTGGAATTGTGTTTGATCTCCCCTCCGCATCCTTTAACCGTCCTCCTCAATAGTTCAAAGCGGGCTGCTCAGCCACCACAGGGCACATGCAGCTCGGAATCCCTTCTCAGCAGAACCCTCTTGAAGGAATGGATAAGAGCCAGCAGCTCTGCCTGCCTTGGCCTCTCATCTGAGCCAGAGGAGGGTTTGGGTCCCCGCAATGCTCGCCATTTCTTCTGTCTGAGGTATGAGCCGCACGGACACACGGAGCGGGCATCCAGGTCTGAGCCTAGCAAACTTCACCAGCCTCTTTGTGCGGAACAGCTGAGATGGTCCTAAGAAGAGAGCGGGGGGGATATTTTCTCTCTCTCTCTCCCCCCCCCCACTTTGCTACTACTAGTACGGCTTGCCATTCCCAAATTCCCAAAGAAGGGAGTTCCCCAGCAAATCCTTTTGGATAGCACTTTAGCATTGCCAATGCAAAGTTCCATTTCTCTTCAGTACAAAAGAATAGCAATTAACATAAATAATGTGATTGTTACATTTAAGATAATTTAACCTGTCTTTATTTTTGTCACGCAGAAATCCATAGTAATAAAAGAACAGCGACAGTATTGTTTCCATGGTGGGAAAACAATACGACTTTCTCTTTTGGAGTGTTTTGATGGGCAAGGTGGACTGCCTACCGCCAGCGCTGTGGGGCTGGAGCCAGGAGCCCGGTGGGTCAGATCCTGGCTCACTGCAGCTGCTGGCCAGAGAAAAGAACAACAGGCACAGTTCCACCTGGGCCAGTCACACAATGGCCCATAATCCTCCTGACCTGGGAAGTCAGGTGACACCCTCGAGGGCCAAGCTGGAGCAATCGACTGATGTAAAGAAAGATGCTCAGATCCGCTGCCTTCCTCCAGTCTGGTGACCTCAGTGCTGAGAGAGCTCAGCAAGTTGTCTTTCTGCACCACCTGGTGGATGAACAGCCCAATTCTACGTGTGCTTACTCAGAAGTAAGCTCCACTGTATCCAGGGTGCACCTTACCTGTCCCACCCATGTGTTGCAAATGAAGGAAAAGAAGGGAGGGCACCAGCGCAGAAGCCACCTGAGAGGTAAATACCAAACCCCAGCAGTGCCTTAGATCTGTCCGGCATTCAGCCCAACACAATTTTGAGTTGATCTTCTTCTTCTGGGGCATGGCGAGAGCAAAGCCACCTTCTGTGGTCTCCAGTAATACAGCCTCGTGTGAGAGAAGTAATAATAAAAGCTTTTCCAACGAAAGCACCCTTGCGCTTTCCTTCTTCCGTGTTGTTGTTCCTCCATGTCCCACCACCCCCAGAAGCACATTTGGTGGGTCTGAGGGAAGAGGAGCTTCCTTTCTGGTGGCACCCAGAAGGTGGGGCTCCCTGCCTTGGGGAGGCCATCTAGCCACATCACAGCTGGTTTCTCACCACCCCATGAGGACATTTTTACTTTTGCTGGAGCTCTCTGAGATTTTCTTTGCTCCTCCAAATACAAAGACAATGCGTATTTATATACCGCTTTTCAACAGAAGTTCCCAAAGCGGTTTACATAGATAGAAACCAACCAACCAACCAAAGGATTTATGCAAGAAGCTTTGCAGCTTTGTTGTGGATAAATGCAACTCTGGGTAATTGATCTGGCCTGTCTGCTTGATGTGAGAGGAGCCATTTTTGTGCGACCAGCCGGGCTTTCATGAGGAGAAAGAACTCAAATGACCCAAACCATTTTTCTGTCTCCACCCCAGAGGAACCTCTCAAGGACTAAGACAGGCAAAACTAAACGGATTGTTTTGGAATTGGGAGGGACAGCAGGTCCGTGGAGGTGCAGTGCTCAAGGAGAAGGCGCTTTACTCGAGAGCAGCTGTTGTCTGGGTCTGGCTGAGAAAGTGGGCTCTGCAAGAGACCAGAAGCAGAGCGCTCTGCTCACCTGTTCCAAGATGGAGCCAGTGAGTGTCTCCGGAGACGAGTAATCACCGCTGTGCATTGTGCTTCCCCCCTTAAGCGTGGCTTGTAGTATGAGGGAGACCAAGAGGTCTGGCCGCCGAGTGAGGCTTCATTGGGCAAATGCAAATGGCTCCTTCCTGGTTGGAGAGAGCAATTGCTGGCGGGGGTGGGGTGCGGGATCCAGGAGCAGCTTGTCCTAAAGAGCCGGGGTGGGGTGGGGGAAGTGCAGCTGCCTCGGGTGGCTCCTCTCTCTCCTGCTGCGCTACCTGCAGGCTGGTCATTCATCAGGTCGAGCTGTGCGGATAACCACGCAGCTCTACCTGGCAAATGGCTAGCCTACAGGCAGCGCAGCTCTGGGAGGGGTGGGGAGAGGAGGCAGCCGGGCTGCTGCCAGGGTGCAAGCCGAGGCAGCTGCGCCTCCGCTGGCCCCTGCTGAGCTCGTGAGGACAAGCCGCTCCTGAGGCGGGAGGGGGGGTGGGGGTCCCACGTCTCTCCTCTCCCTCCGGGCACGATGCCGCTGCTGCTCTCTGAAGGGCAGAAAGCGGCGGGTCCTGGCTCGGCTGAAGATCTGGGGGAGACAGACGCGCCCCCCCCCCGCGCTGCCTTCCGTTCCCTTCCCACCCCCCTGAGGGGGGAGGCCAGCCTGGGGCCGGGCCGGGATTCCTCTCCCACCCCTGACGAGGCTTTTCTTTCTGCCTTGGTTGCACCCGGCTCGCTTTTATTCCTAGCCACATTCAACGCTTTAATGATAGATTAACTATCAAATAGCTTAACATTCGCGGGGGGGGGGGGGATGACATTTATTATAAGAGTTGTAAATAGAGGGAAAGTGGGAGGGGGCACGACGGCGGAACAGTGTAGACCTTACACCAAACGGGTCCCACTTCGGTGTATTGCCTGTGATAATGTCAGTGCTAACAAGCAGATAATTGGCATCAGGGAAATAAATTTTGGCACCTTCTGCAGAGAGGAAACTGCGCTGCATAATTATTTTACCTTGGAATATTCTTTATTTAACAGGCCCATTTGCATAACAGCTCCAACTTCTTCTCCTTCACCCCTCCCCCCAGCTAGAAAGGGCATCTTCCTGCGTTTGTTTTAGCCAATAGAGCCATTGTTTATTCATGAGACTCGACACCTGAGAACGGCAGCAATTAAGCCAAGGCGGCCCAGTAGGAAGCCACCGCCATGTCTTGGGTTTATGGGGCCAAGCGGAATCCAGACGAGCCCGTCAGCAAGAGAGACCCCCACCAGGCAGGGCAGGCAGCAAACTTCCTCTTCCCAAAAGGGCTCGAGAAGTCTTCGGGGGTCTGGAAAGAACGGCCTCGAGCGCTTCTCGAGGCGGCTGGGCGGTGTGAAAGGAGCCTCCGCCAGGGCTTTGCTTCTTCTTTCAGGAACTCCGGGTCCTTCCTTGGAGGCTGCCTCTTGGGCCCTCGCTCCTCCCAGCTTCTCCTCGTCCGCAGAAGGTCTTCTGGCTCCAGCAAGCCAGGATTTGGAGGGGTTCGAGGGGGCACGGGAGGCTCACACCAGTCTCCGGGGAGGAACTGGCCCGGAATGGAGATGTAGCTGCACAAAGCCACTGAGTTCATCTAGCCCAGAACCGTCTCCAGGGTCCTCCTGAGCAGCGAAAGGCCCTTCCCAGCGCCGGAGAATAGATGCTGCCGCCAGGGCCGGACCCTGGGGCCTTCCGGCACGCAGCCCAGCTTGCCGCTCTGAGCGGTGGCCCCTCCCGTGAGACAGTGAAGTGACCCCCGGGCCGCGGCTTGGGGATCCGAGGGGGGTTCACCCCCGCAGCGCGCGAGGGGCTGGGGAAGAGCAGCCTGCCGGCCCAGCGGAGAGCTCGAGCTGGGCATGATCCGAGCAGCTGCGGCGGCGGCGGCGGCGCTGGTGTGCTTCTTCGCTCAGCGCGCAGGCAGACTGTTCAGCCCAGCATGGACGCTGCTGCTGCTGCTGGTGCGGATGCTTTCGGCCTAAAGATTCGACTTGCTGGGCTGCCGGCCGGCATCTCCAGCGCCGCTCAGCTTCCCGCCCCCCCGCCCAGCTGGCACGACCCACCCCTGGAGTCTGCCAGCGCGAAAAGCCGGCTCACTGCCAGCCGGTCGGGGCCATCTGCCGCCTGAACACGCCGGGAAAGGCCCGCCCTCCGCGCAGCCAAGTTCCCGGGGAGAAGAGCAGGCAGGAGCCCCGCCGCGGAGGGACTCGCGCCACAAGGGTCCTCACCAGGCCTGCGGCCAGTCCCGCCCCCGAGTTCTGTCGGCCTTTTTTCACAGCTCCGCCCGGCCATCTGTCCGGACTGCGCACGGTCACCCACCCGGGCTCCCGCCTGCCGCTTCTTCGTACTCCTCCGTTCCCAGGCTGGCTCTCCTTCCGCGCGGAGACTGGCGAGCGCTTCGCTCTCTGCTCGCCTCGCGGGCGGCAGCCAGGAGGAAGGAAGGGGCGGGCGAGAGCCCTCTTGCTCTTTCCGCTGCGCCGCATCCCGAGGGAGCCCCTCACCGGCTAGGTGCCCGTGGCGGGGAGGAGAGAGCCTGCGGCGAGGCCTTTGGAGAGGCCGCTCGGCACAGCCAGGGAGAAGGGCTGTGCGACAGCGGGAAGGGCAGGGCCGGGCCCCAGCCCCAGGCAACCCTGCGTGGGGAAGACCTCCGTAGAAGCCCGCTTCCTGGGGGGGGGTGCAATGTCCACACGTCCCCAGAGCTCGCTCCCCAAAGGAATGGGGCAATACTCGCGCTGGAGTTCTCCCAACATCCCCATTTGGGGAGGCTGTTAGATGCAGAGATTTCAGGCGAAGGCAAGACATGCCAGCAGAACTTAACGTGGCACTTCAATTTATTTCCCGAAAACTTTTATCAGCGAGATGTCAGTCCTGTTAACGAGTGTCCTTCAGTCAAATTTTGCAATCAAGGCCTGCGTGCTCGGAAATTTCAGACCCGCATTTCAGAGGTTTGTAAAATGGTATTTCAAGGCGAGTTGTGATCCCACTTTAACCAAGAGCTCAGATGGTGTCAAAAACAGACCCCAGGAGGCACCAGGTGGGTCTCTTCCAACACAGCCACCTGGGAGGAGGAGGCCACGGCCAGTTCCGTGTCCCAGGCAACCCTGCGGAGAAGGTCATTGCCCGGTTATGAAGGGAGAGAGTCCGAAGCCGATGAAACCACACGGGAGCCTCTGACGACGAGGAGGAGGAGGAGGACAGCAGCATTTTTCTCAGTCTGATCTGCTGGTTAATTCAGAACACATCTACTTTTACCAGTCAGGTTGAGCAGAGAGGGACCACGAGGGTCCCTCATGGTCAAGCAGGAATCTGACTGCCCCTCTTGGGCCACTGAATCCTGCGGGGTGGGGGGAACCCCTAAGAAGCAGGAGGGCAGTAGAGGCTGGCTGGCTGGCTTGTTGAGCCATTTCTAGCCGCTTCCCGCATGTGTCAAGACAGGGGAAGTTGGTTGCTTGTGTCTTGGCCATGGATGGCTTCTCTCGCTACAAGATCCTGAGGATATTGATCCTTGTAGGTTGTCAGTAAGGGGAAAGTTGTAATTGCTGCTGTAGTTTCATTGTAACATGCCACCCCGAAGGGAAATTAAAGTTTGGAGCTAATGGCATTGTATGACCCTTCATCCTTTGATGAATTGAATTGAGCATGGCCTGTGGAATACTGATGCTTCCCAACATGCTGGATGGTTGGGTGTTGGGTGGTCTCTTTCTCTTGGCTTCCTTTTGCTGATGCTCCAGCTTCTGTTTTCTTGGGCCCCTGCTTGTTTCAGTTCCAAGACTTGGAGGGCGTATATGTCCAACTTGGCCTTTGCAGACGTGGCAGCAGGATGGTCCAGATCTCACCCATTCACCTGCACATGCGCGCACACACATACACACACACACACACACACACACACCCCTCTGCTGCCCCTGCTTGTGTGAAGAATGGCCAACCCAGTGCTAGCAGCTGCCTTAACCAACTGGCTGAGTGAGAAGAACTTCCGCCCCCCCCACCCCGAATACCAGAGTTCAGGGCACAGAGAGCTCTGGAAGTGGGGGTGTGGGCAGGGCCAGCTGGAGACGCTGGAGCGCAGGGTGAGGGCGCTCCCTTTGCAAGCAGAAGGCCCTGACCTCTCCAGGCGGGAAAGGGCAGCCCTCTCTGCCCCAGACTTTGGAGAGTCCCTGCCAGTCAGAGGAGAGCGCCCTGGACTGGAGAGGCTGCATTCAGTGGCAGGCAGCTTCCTAAGGCTCTAGAGGGGTGTATCAGGCCAAGGGGGTTAGGGTTAGGGTTAGGGTTAGGCTGACTGTGCAGCCCCCCCAGCAGATTTCCCTTTTTAGAATCTCTCCCACGTGGCCCCCCCTGTTGCTAAAGGAGGCACCTCTCAAACGGGAATCTGGAAATGCAAGTGGATCTCTGGTGGATGTCATCGGCTTACAGAATCCGGGCCCTGGCCTGGGCTGCCTCCGTTTCAGTGGGCCTTTGGCAGCAGGAGGGGTGCGTCCCAGCTGGGGCTGGCTGCCGTTGCTTTGTCTGTTCGCCACGTCTAGAGGCGCCTTCTTGGTCCTAGCGGCAAAGCCTTGAGGAGACCCTTGGCTAGGCTGTGAGGAGTCCTCCTGCAAGGCCACCCCCGAAAGGCAGCCCCTGGTGCTGGTGGGTGCAGGTCCGCCTCTCCGGAAGAGACCCCCTGCTCTTCTTGGGCTGTGTGCCGGTGTAGCAGGGAGGAGGCCCCATGAGCAGCCAGAAGGAAGGAGGCAGGCGGCAGGCCCACAGCAAGCTTTCCAGGGGCCGAGGAGGAGGAGGAGGAGGAGGAGGAGGAGGAGGAGGAGGCGGCGCCATGTTGCCCTTCCCCATAGAAGGATAATGGATGCAAACTAGGCAACTGGATGCAAATGTGGTTGATTTGCATAATGTCTTCCGGGCAGAGACTTTGCCTTAACCTTGGGTTTAAAGCAGGAACCTGGAGAAACCATCTGAGGAAACTTCTCCCAGGTTTCTGCTTGGGAGGGACCCTCCAGGTCTCTTTGGAACTGGACTTTGGAGACATGTTGATCCCAACTCCCAGGGAGGGGGTGCTGGGCAAATTCTCTCTCTGCCGTGGTTTGCCCACCCAGGCCTGTTGCTGCAAGCATGGATTTTTCAGAGGGGCACACCATTTACATCTGCACAAATAGATGCAGAACAATTAGACATCTAATCTAGCCATGAAACTGGGGGAGGGGCCAACTGCCCTTCGGATGATTAGCATGGCCAGGTGGGGCCTTGCGGGCTATGGGATATGTGGGGCCTTGCTGATCCGCCCTCTGCCTTGGCCCCAGATGGGGGGTGCTGCTGCTTGGGCATGGCAGTGGGGCCCCTCTGGGTTAAGCTCCCCACCCCTCAACCTGCCATTTGGTTAGGAACCTGCTGGAGGGTTTCCAGTGGGAAGAGGCTGGGAGAATATTCATGAAAGGCAGCCTTCCCCCTCTCGGCTGTGTGCTTTGCAAGTGGTGGAGACACCCCCCCCCCCGCAGAGAACCCATCTTCTTGGCTTCCACCACCAAACAATTCTAATCCTGCCTCATGAAGACTTACAGAATAATTACTCCTGCTAATTAGCTCTTTGCAGCCACCCCAGATGAAGCAGGAAGGAGAAGCCCACACGGATGTGCCTCTGCCCTCGTCTGAGCTGCTGTAATGACACCCCCATTAGGTGACCAGGGTGTTATGTGCAAATTGGGGGTGGGGTGGGGGGTGGATGGATGGATGGAGGAGGGAAGGAGGAGGCCCTCATTTACTCCCTCCCGGGGTCAGTTCAAACACCCCAACTCCTAAATCCCTGCTGAGGACAGCATGCAATTTAGACCTGAGAGCAGCAGCTAATTAAATCAATATGAGATAATGAACAGCAATTAGAAGTCCAGCTAGGCAGATCCTCTCTTGTAAATACTGTTTCTCTCCCAACGGGAATCTCCTCTTTAATAATCTGTTTGCGTTTCATTTCCAGGAGCTGCAATTCCCCAAAGAAGCAATTTAGGGGAAAGTGATTTGTTTGTCTGTATAATTGCCAAAGAATTTAGTTCGACTTGTTTGTTTGGGGCTCTGCCCTGCCCTCTTCTCACCCCCCCACCCCCCACCACTTCAGACCTGCCGCTTCTGCAGAGCCACCAATGGCCTTCCGGTTTTTGCCTGGATCTGGGTCTCGGCAAGCTGGGCCAGGTCTGCAGCCCCTTCGCGCAGTGGGGCGTCTGCAGGGGGCGCTGCCAGCAAGAGCCCCATCGTCACCCCCCACAGCAGGAGGCAGCTTCCCGGAGGGCTCGCCATCTGCTTTCTCCAAGTGGAGCCCAGAGGTCCGGCTGACTGAGGGGGGAGAAAAGTCCCCCCTCCCTGTGCATTCCAGGCAAAATGAACCCAGAAAGCTGCCTTCTCCTTAAAACAATAATAATAATAAAAATGAAATTTGTTTCCTAATTGCAATGTTGTCTTGAATATTTCCAGCCCCCGGCCCCCCTGGTGATCTAAAACAGGGAAGCAGGGAAAGAGACAGCCCCCTGGCAAGGGGCCGCACAGAGGAGGCTGCCTCCCACGGAGTCAGAGCCCTGGTCTGTCCAGCTCCGTATTGTCTACACTGACTGGCAGCGGCTCTCCAAGGTGGCAGGTGGAGAAGGGTCTTGCCCAGCCCTGTCTGGAGACGCTGTCAGGGACTCAACCTGGGACCAGCCTCATGAAAAGCAGCTGCCCTGCGGGGAGGGATGGCCCGTCTCCAGGCAAGAGGATGATGCCTTTACTGAACCAAGTAACAGTCAAGATGCGGGGAGCGAGCTTTTGAGTGACACAGAACCTCTGAGCACAGGAAGCGGAGTTTTCTCTGAGCCAGCCCATGTCACCCAAGCCTGCCTATGGCGGCCTCCAGCAGCTCTCCGGGCTCTGAGGCAGCGACTGGGCCTTTCCTACCACCCGGGTCACCTCTTGGCTGGAGAAGGCAGGGAGGGAGCTGGGAGGTGGGCTTCTGCATGCCACTCTCTGCTCCGATCAAAAGGGAAGGGAGAAAAGGCTGCTCTTGACTTGCAATAAGGCTGCCCTTATCCTGGGCCTACGGAGCGCTCTTGGGACTGTGGGTGGGAGGGCCCCGCCTCGCCCAGCTGACATAAGAAGAGCCCTGCTGCAGGATCAGGCCCAAGGAGGCCTCTCTAGTCCAGCAACCTGTTTCCCACAGGGGCCCACCAGGGGTCTCCGGGCAGCCCACAGCCAGGAGGGGAGGGCAGGCCTTCTCTCCTGCTGCCTCCGCTGCCGCCGCGCCCCTGCAACTGGGATTGAGAGGCATCCGACCTCCGAGGCTGGAGGTGGCCGAGAGCCCTCAGACTGGTCGCCACTGTCAGACCTGTCCTCTGTGAATTTATCTAACCCCCTCTTAAAGCCATCCAGGTTGGTGGCTGTCACCACATCTTGTGGCAGAGAATTCCATAGGTTAGTTATGCGTTGTATGCAAAAGTCCTTCCTTGTGGCTCCAGTCTCCACCTCCCGTGCCCTCTGCACAGCCTGGACCATGGCCAGGTGGATCGACGACTTTTCCTAGGTGGAGATGCTGCTCTCGGCACGGCATGGTTCCTCGGAAGGAGGCGTTTCCCAGACACTGCTTCCTCCCCCTCCTGGAGAAGTGGCTGGCCTCTTGGAGGGCACAGGCCTTCCTCCCCCCCCCCGCCAACCCTTGCCTGCAGAGCTCCAGGCCTCCTCCACCAGCTTCCACAGGGTGGTGCCACTCTCAGCTGCTCTTGCTGCAGCCTCGCCTTATTAAATGGCAATAACCTTTCAAATTAAGCCGAGCACCTTGTTTATTAGCAGTTAAACGCTTCCACGGGCCTCTGAGCTACCGCAGGACCGAGGACACTTTGTATACAGCCCCCTAATTGGATAACTATTGCCTGTTTAGTCGGGAGCCAATTAGACAGCAGGCAGGTTATAGGCCTTGTACATATCAAACCTGGCCTTGCAGGCTTCCGTGCTCAGCAAGGCAACTCCACACTCCCGGGCAGCAGGCAGGCCTCTGAGCTGGTGCTGGCCAGCCCTGCCCTGGCCCAAGCCCAAGGAAAGCCTGAGGGGCGGCCCCCGCCCCTCCTGGCCCCCTTCCTCCAGGCCAGCCCGATTCTTGGAAGTCTTTCAAAACTGGGACCCCCGGCCCACAGAGCCCCTGCCCTGCCCGAGTCTCAGGGTGAGACCTCAGGAGGGGTTCTGCTGCTCCCCTCGGAGGACCACCGAGATTTCCCTCTTAGGGGCGGCTGCAGCTGCAAAATGGCCTTCCTCTCCTCTCTGCAACCACTGGGGGGGGGAGGCCTTGGGCCCGTGGCAAGCCCCACTGGGTTGGCATCCGTTTAAGGAACGAAGAGCAGAAAGCCAGATGCTGGATCGCCCCAGAGAGCCTGAAGACTCCCAGGATTCTGTGCTGAGGGGAACCACAAAGACATCATCGCCCTCATCTTCACCACCACCACCACCAATATGATTGTCCCTACACAGCCTGTCGTGCTTGGCCGGTTTGATGGGCGGGGGGGGGGTTACCTTTGAGGAGCAGGAGGGTGCTCGCCCCGCCCCCGGCCGTCTTCCCCCCCCCCGGCGCTGCCTGCAAAACTGCTGGCGCGGGCGGCAATGTACCTCCTTGGTGCCCCAGTCAGCATCGGACCAGAAGTGGCCAGTGTGCATGTGCACATCACGCACACACACACACACACACACACACACCAGCCACTTCCGGTCCGACGCTGACTGGGGCACCAAGGAGGTACATTGCTGCTCGCGCCAGCAGTTTTGCAGGCAGCACCAGGGGGGGGGTGAGCACCCTCCCTGCTCCTTAAAGGTAACACACACACACACCCCATCGAACTCGAACTGGCCCAAACTCCGGACCACCGAAATGGTCCGTCCGTCAAGGGCCGCTGAACCAGTTTGTGCACTTCCCTACCAGCCCTGCAGAATTTGCAGTACTGTCTCAGTCCCAGGGGTGGGTGGGGACAGGAGCTCATATTTAGGTCTGACTCCGTATATGGCAGCTTCCTGTGATTCCCCGCGCCCCTCCACTCCCGGCAAGGGGTTCCCCAGGCACGTGGACTGAGGCATCCTCTCCCAGATTTTCTTCCACCTCACCCATAGATGAAGGGGAGAGACATGGTCCTGCCAGGGAGCAACGTCCAGACCTCCAACGTGCTGCCACTTCCCTTGCTCAGCCCCAGAACATGCAGAGAGAGGCCCCAAGTCCAAGGCCAGCCCACTCCAAAACTGGCCAGCGGTTGCGTGGCGAAGGCTGAAAGAAGCCCCTGCTGGATCAGGCCAAGACGGGCCCAGCTAGTCAGACTTCCTGCTTCTTCCCACTGTGGCAGGGAAGCCCACACCCTCCCCACTGCTTTCCTCCAGCTCTCACTATTTCAAGCGAGGCAATGCGCCTGGCCACTGAGGTTCTCTCTAGCCATAATGGCTATTACTTGTTTCTAATATTTATATATTGCTTTTCAACAAAAAGTTAACAGCCATTGGCTTAATGGCACTTCTTCTCCATGAATCTGTCTAAACTCCCTTGAAAGCTAAGCCCACAGCACCATCACATCTTGTGGCAGTAAGTTCCACAGGCCCACATATGCCGTCCAATGAACAATTTGGGCAGCAAATTAAGTCTTGGAAGCTCAGACTGTGGTGAGGAGTGTGCAAGAAATATCCCACTCTTGTTCTCAGAACCAAAGGAAAGAGGCCTGTGCCCAGCCCCTGAGGAGATCCCAGAAGAAGGGATGAGGCAGGAGGGACAGGAATCCCCGGCTGAGCAGAATCCGTGGCAGCTTCTGGGAATAAGGGAGAAGGCCCACCAAGCATGCACAAGGTGAAACACATGCAGGTATTGGCGGAGGGTGATCTCTGATGTGGGAACACACCTAGAAGTCAGGCTGAGATCCTGAAGCGAAGAGGCTGCACATGGACAGCTACCCTTGCTTTGCTCCCTTGCTTAAACATCACGCCCCCTCCTCACCACTGCCCCCTGCCAGCATCCCACCCCCATGGAAAGACGCTGGGGTATTGTCCTTTCAATGATGCCCAGAGACAAAATCTGCATTATGTGAATCAACAAGGCCATCTCAGGGGAGGCCAAGAAGGAAATAACGCCCCCCTCCTCGCCTAATGGGACTTATCAATTATTATCTCGGACCATATTTCTTGGAGGGGTGATTGTTTCACAGCGCCTGACATCTCATATAGCTTTAAATTACTCACAAGCAGGACGGCTTACAAGATAGCAGTAAAATCAGGAGAGGGCTGGCGAATGTAATTATAGTATGGAAATGATGTTGATCGTTCAAGCAGTGAGCAGACCTTGGATTGAAAAGAAGGGGGGAAAGACCACCCCCCACCCCCCCCACCACTCCTTGTTCGCTCCCGCAAATGGTGCACCTGAGCAGTCTGGATCTGAGGCTTCAGCTCAGCCACCAAGACAGGAATTGGAAAGCTAGGCCTGGTGGTTTGTTACCCATCTCCCTTCCTGCCAATTAATTGATTTGTCGACCAATTACAAAGAATACAACTGCATCTCAGAAGTGACGGCATTCTTGAGTGCCTTGCATAGGCACAGCATTGTCTGGGCAGCCTAGAGTCTAGAAAGAGGGGCTGCTTTTGGCTGCCCTGGGGGTGTCAGCACTTGGGACAGGGGACAGCTCCTCTCCATGCACCTGAGGAGGAGGCGGGGTGTTTGGGAGGTGGGTAGGGCTCAGTTCACACTCGGGACCCTGTGAAGTCTTGAAAAAGAGAGAAAGCCAGGGTTCCTCCCAAGGAGAGCTCAAAGGAAGTCTCAGGGTGACTCTCCAGGCTCCAGAGAGCTGCTGGGAGAATCCTCCCCTCTTCCTCCTCCCCAACCCCCCATCTTCCGTGAACGCGCGTCCAGTCTCTCCTCAAAGCCATCTGGGCCAGTGGCCACTGCCAGATCCTGTGGCAGCCAATTCCAGCATTCTGTGAAAAAGGACTTGCGTTGGTCCTCAGTCCGCAGTCAATCATTTTCCTTGGATGACTCCGAGTTCTGGCACTGGATGAGAGAGAAAGAAAAAGCC